>NW_026854821.1:0-182971 GCF_026571515.1 Ruditapes philippinarum | reverse complement strand
TTCTATAAATTTTAAAAATTTGGCACTTCATAAATTTATACACTGTAAAATCTATTTAACATTTGGTGCCCTTTGAAATTGGTGACATTGACCTTGACCCAAATGATCCCTTACTATACCCTTGGTATGTTTGTATTAAACATGAAAGAATCAACCAAAAAATAAAGGCTTATGAGCAAAAATGTTTAAATGTTTTTTCTAAACTATGACCTTGACCTTGATCCTAGAGACCATTACTCCACAAAAAATTAGGGACCATTAAAAGGGTATCCACCTACCAAATATGCAAGAATCATTAAATAAATTAAGCATTAAGAGAAATTTACGTAAATCCAATTTGCCGAATAGGTTAAACCATACAAGGCCCTATTTCAAAGTGAAAAAGGGAATAACTGAAAAATATGGATGACACAGTTATATAACCTGGCAATATCATGTACTTTGTATTGATAAGTAAGTGGGGAAATTATGAAGCATTAATATAGATTTTAAAGATTTTTCCCAACTTGCCTTTTTGGGTTTATTATTCATGTGCTAAAAAGGGCTTTGTTATGGATTTATGTAAGTTGACCAGATCATGTATTTTGTATTGATACTAAGTGTGTAAACTAGAAGCCATTGGTTACGATGGTAGAACTTAAGAAAAATCCAACTTGCCGTTGCTAAGGTTTAACCCTTTCGTACGGACGGACGGAACGGAACATGACGGAAGGACGGTCTTCAATTACTGATAAATTCCTGGGGGCATAAAAAAATTGATTTACGGGCTTCGGGATATTCAACTGCTAAGAGAGCAATTTGCTGATTTTGTAACATTAACTGTGAATGTCCACATGCAATTTTGCGCGGAGTCTTTGACGGTGCATTCATCAACATTTAGCTTGTAAATGATTTTAAGAAATATTATAAGCAACACAAGGGTAGTATCTATGGTGGCATAAAGGGGACATAGGATTTTCTTATTCATTACGTGCGCACGCGATAGCTATTACGTGGCCATGCGATACAATTACGTGCGCACGCGATAGCTATTTCGTTCAAAAGGGGTATTTATTGATTGAGCCTGATCATGGACGGTACTGTCAAATGCAAACTACCGTCCGCGCCCCCATAGTACCGACATAAGCAGAATTTAACATTTTAACACGAAAATGGTGAAATTTTGAAATTAAAAACATACACAGATGGTTCAAATATCACCCAATGTGTTCCGTTTGGACATAAGTGAGAAATATTGATGAAATAAAATGCATATTTTCATTTTCCGTATTTTCACTTGTGGCATGAAAATTACCATATTTCACTCGTGGCTACCGACACTCATGAAATATTTATTTTCATACCACTCGATGAAAATAAATCCTGTATTTATAGAAAAAACTTGAATATCCTCTATATATTTTTTTTGTCTTCTTAAACCGCTATGCACGATAGTGCAATGGTTAAAGCGCGATGTTACGATGGTACGACGTCACGATGATGAAACAGCGATGACGCGCTGGTAAAATCATCATGACGCGATGACACGATGGTGAAAATAAAATATCGCGTTTTCATCATCATGCCATCGCAGTTTCATCATCTTACCATAGTATTTTCACCAACGTAACATCTTGCTTTCACCATCGTACCATCACGTTTTCATCATCGTGCCTTCGTTGTTTCACCATTGTACAATTGTTGTTTCACCATCGTACAATAGTAGTTTCACGTTTATACCATTGTAACACCGCACTTTGGGGTCCAACGCACTTTGGGGTCCGACCCAAAGTGCGTTAAACTTCGCATCGCACTTCGAGGTCCAACGCACTTTGGGGTCAAAATCGAGAAATTGACCCAAAAGTGCGTTAATATGCTACATATCAACGCACTTTGGGTTCAAGAGGTCTAAGGTTGTCATCTGAGTTCTGTTTAAATACTGAGTACTGACTTATTTCCTATCTGCGACATTGAAATATTTGAGGTGGAGTTCAAGGTGGCGGTCGATACTTTGTTTGATGCTATAGTGATAAAAGTTTCATTAGTTTTACCACTTGAAATATCCAAAAAGTTGTGCTCATATAACAAAGTACTCTAGTACATAAATTGTGGATGTATTCCTAAAATTAAAGATGCTGCGAAAAATATCCCGTTCTGTCAGTCATTTACTTGATAATTTATGGTGCCATATTGAGCCCCTTTTAAATATGATGGTGATGAAATAAATGAAATTAATATTTTTTTCCAAAGAACTATAAATAGTACTCTATTGCAATGTTCTGGTGAAATATCAAGTTTTTCGATCGGGACTATAAATAGTGATTTTACAAATACATTATTAAGCTTATCAACAAACTTTTTTTTTTGAAAGCTCCGTAACAACCATTCGCCAGATGCTTTATTTAATGGAAAATCTTACATACTTCTTAACAAAAAGCAAACATGAATTTTATATTGTTAAAATAATTGTATCAGCGAAATTTTTAAGATGCTTGTTACCTGAATAAAGTAGCGATAAATGTGAAATTATTTGTCATAAAAGTAGTCAAAACAAGGTAGTATTTGACTTCCATATAAAATACTAATTCACTATAACTGTACTCATCATTGCCAAAAAGCAACAGATGAAAAGATGGTTCAGGTAATTGGCCAATGTGTATTTTTATTGATATTATAGAAGAACATCAAATAAAAAAGCTTTTAAGAAAAACAAATAAAAGCATAATTGGCCTTTAAAACGTTATTTAACCCTCGGGGGATCGATTCCCTACATTACCCTCTATACCCCCAGTGAGAATTTTCATTATTCTGAAGCCCCGCTCTTAATGTGCAACTACTTAAATAGTTTATGATTTTTTTAGTACTGCCTGTACGGAATACTACTTAAAGCCGCATCTATGCCTAGTCAAGTCTCTTATATGTCATATTTAGCTAAATAAATGGCTCTTTCAACATATTATCAGACACAATTTTTTACTGAAATGTCTTACTAAGATTTCCCAGAATTTATACCTTTGTCTATGCTAAGACTATCATATTTCTATAAAATGTGTTAATAAATAAGTTAAAATAACCCCCGGGAAAATGGTGCAATTAGCTAACAAGAGGACCATGATGGCCCAAAGTCGCTCACCTGTATATAGGCCCCCGGAGCAGGGCCAGTTTAAACCCCAGGGCTTTTATTTGAACAAACTTGGTTGACACCCATTAGAAGATATTTCATGCTTAACATCTAAGGTCTAGCTTGTTGGGTTTTTTAAAAGAAGATTTTTTCAAGTTTTTTTCTTTACAAATATAGTTAAAATAAATGAAACACCTGGGGCAGGGCCAGTTTTGATCCCAGGGCTTTTATTTGAACAATCTTTGTAGATCACTTACTAGATTATATATATATATATATATATACACCGATAAAAAAAGTCGAGCTAATGAATGACCCCTGGGGCGGGGCCAATTTTGACCCCAGGGCTCTTATTTGAACGAACTTGGTAGACATCCATTAGAAACATGTTTCATGCTAAGTATCTTAGCTCTAGCTCTTTGCATTCTTTAAAAGAATTGTTTTTAAGTTTTTACTATATGCATATAGGGAAAATCATTGACCCCCTGGGGCGGGGCCAATTTTGACCCCAGGGCTTTTATTTGAACAAACATGGTAGACACCCATTAGAAGATGTTTCATGCTAAATATCTTAGATCTAGCTCCTTGGGTTCTTTAAAAGAAGATTTTTTACGTTTTTACTATATACATATAGGGAAAATCAATGACCCCCAGGGCGGGGCCGATTTTAATTCTAGGAACATGAAATTAAATGAAATTAAAACAGTCGTAGTTGCATCTTCCATAATAAATAAAGAGATATGTTTACTGATTAAACTTGTGTATTTTTCTTTATTTTTGTATGGAATTATTCCTTCAATAATTTTTTTATTTAATTATTTTCCTATATAGTAGTATCTGTTAATTCAATACCGACCAAAAACGAAGAATTCGTTATTACACTCCATTAGAGGAATTTCCCAAAGCTATGTAAAGAAAGTACCGGTGTCGCGTAATTATCACACGCGTGGTGATTATTACGCAGGGTCGTAATTATCACACGGTTTGGGGTAGTGCCGTGATAATCACACGGACGGTATTATATTTAAACTCAATATTCTTGAATTATATATCATTTTTTCCCCAAATGATTTCCGCGTCTAATGGTGTAAATTTTGTTAAAATGCTATGATTTTCCACCGCATAGGGGTATCTTAAAGTGTAAACTTAAGACAGAAAACATTCTTTCCTAAATATCAGCGTGCAATCTTTCGATACAGACATTAATAAAAATAATGCCTGATATAATTGAAAAATATTTTTCAGTTTAGGTTTCTCTGTTTTAAAATAGTTTAAAAAAAGTCTGTTTCATGGATTTCCCTTCGTTTTTTTTTAAATTTATATTAGTCCCCCTTTTTTAGCTGAAATATGTTAAATCTTTGTGTGTTTGCATGCAATTCAAGATGATAGTAAAATCCAAAATTAAATGAAAAGAGAATAAATAAATAAATAAATAAATAAAAAAAATAAATAAATAAATAAAATAAATAAATAAATAAATAATAAATAAATAAATAAATAAATAAATAAATAAAATAAATAAATAAATAAATAAATAAATAAATAAATAAATAAATAAATAAAATAAATGAACAAAAGATAATAAATAAATAAATAAATAAATAAATATTATAAAAATAAATAAAAAATAAATAAATAAATAAATAGAATAAATAAATAACAAAATAAATAAATAAATAAAAAATAAATAAATAAATAAAATAAATATATGAATAAATAAATAAATAAATAAATAAAAATAAATTCAAATAAATAAAAGGGAAGACTCGAAATGGCAAAGATCTAGTTATAGTAATGGTGTGAAAAAGGGTTAAGTATACGGAAAGCAGAGGTCCGTGAAGGTGTGAATTCTTTTTTAATTGGCATGACATTTCCATAATATTAAACACATATATACACCTCGTTCCGTTTTGATACACCAAAGAAAGTATATGCTGTCAATTGACTCATGAACCTGAAAAAAGTGTTGATCTGTATAACTTTAATGTTATATTTGTTGATTATGAACTTTCCCGCTATAGTTTATATATTGTGTGATATTTATATATATGGTTCATTGCAAATGTATTATTAGCCCATGTTGTCATGTTTGCATGATCTGAATGGAATAAAGAATAGAATAGCAATGTAACTCAGAAATATGTCAGAGATATGTTTGCGAAAAAATTGTCAATTGATTCAGAAATATGCATTACATATATATCATTATAGAAGTTTTCAACAAATAAGATATCAACACTATTTCAGTAGTTTATTTAAAATAAAAAAAAATTGCTTTCGTATTTCATATCATGAATATAAAATTTTCTCAATTACAACAGTTTTCACGTGAAATGTAAAAAAGGCACAATTCAGGATTCGCGCTAATAACATAATATAATATGATATAAAAATAAGTTAAATTCAGTAAATTATGTTAAAGTAAAAGATGTAAACTAGCTCTTATTATTCATCAGTGTACCTTAAGAATTTGATAACACATCTTCTAATCTTAAGGTAAAGATAAATTGTTGCAGGTTGACGCTGGCTAAATAGTCCGAAATGAAGGGGAAAACATATAAGCTATATAATAAGGGTATTGTTGTTTCAATGCTACTAAATAACGATAACCCTCTTTGTAACAAAAGCTATTCATTGTGTTGGTGATGAATTTCGCTCTAGTACCGTGATGATCACACGTACGGTCTTAATCAGACATCTTAGTAATTATAATAATCATTGTGTTAGTGATTATGTGAAATATTTTCACCAGTGTGATTATTACGCTACAGCTTTAATATTACCACGCGTGTGATTATTACGCGGCGGCGTAATAATCACACGGTTAGGGGTAGTGCCGTTAGAATCACACGTACGGTCTTAGATTTACTCCAAAATAGTTAAATCATACACCATTTTATTTTAAAATGAATTCCGTATCTAATAGTATAATTTTTGTGAGAATTAATTAATTTTCTAACACAGGGGAGTGTTTTAAAAAGCATGTATTGCACCGATTTTTAAATAATTATGACAACCTTCGTTATGAATAATTATAATTATGTTCTGATAAATATTTTTTTTAAAGTTTTAGTTTTAATTTTAGAATGTGTTATGATTGTCGTGTTTTCACTTAGTGTTCAAGACAGTTGTGGTTTTAAATATTGATAATAGCTATGTGTTATATTTTGCCAGGGATGTAAATGGACAATCATTGATGTGTCATTTTTCTTAATTAGAATAACATTATCTTAACAAATCGAAGCGTTTGAACGTAAGTTATTACATTAAATAATGGTTATCAATAAAATTGCAATCAGATAGAGCTACTTATAACGCCGAAATGTATAATTTGTATTAGAAATTAGAATAGTGCACGTGTTCGATTATATCGCACCAACGTAACAACGGTCATGCGTACGAAATTATATTTAATTTAATCAATATAAGTATAAAAACTATTTTCTCCGAATCGGTTTTGTGTCTGCATGTGTCTAAAGCTAAAGGTTTTTTGCAAACCCATTTTTTTATGTTAAAAAAATTATCTTGAAAAAATTATAAACCGCCTGGAAGTAAAGCCGTGATAATCGCAGCATGGTTTTTTATTAACCAAAACTAAATTTAATAATATTGTTTACTAAAATGAATTGTGTCAAAAAATTTTGTCCTTCTTTTTTATTTGTTTGGGTCGTCAACCAAAAAAATAAGGTAAAAAATTTCAGAGTCTAATGTTTTTAAATTTGAAAATCCGAATAGTCCTTTTTTTTGAAGGGGGTTCTTCCCTTTTGAATTAAAACTAAAGCCGAAAAATTCAGGGGAGTCACTCTAAAGATGGCAAAAAAACAGACGCTAAATTTTTCAAAAAGCAAAGAAATTTTCGCGAATGTCCGAGAGATTTCTAATTTTTGTTTTATTGTTTTTTCTGTTTCGAAAATAACTAAATAACAAAGCGGACATTCAACTCTGACACAGAAGTTTAGCGACAAACCTAATCAACAAGGTAGTTCTCAAAACAGCTTAAAACTAGCGATTTAAGAAGAAGAAATTTTTTATTTTGTTACAATGTCCAACACATTACAACGCATTTAAAGTTAAAACATAGCGTTGGTTTAATAGAATTGTCAATAAATGCATATCACAAAATTACGCGGATGAATATGATTTTATCAATGGAAAATACTTTTTTTTTAGCCATGTCGATTACCGCGAATACTCCAAACCGAGTAGTGGAATATATAAATTCACATGTCGACTTTTTGGGCGAGAGGATTTTCGCTAAAATATTTACTTTTTCAATTTTAAACAAAAGGTTTATACCCTGAACAAAAATACCTCGAAATTAAACCCGAACTGCAATGGAAGTTCTAAATTTAGAAATGATCTTCTTATTATTTCAGACTTTCTGTGGATAACTTCTCCGTGGTACAGTGGTAAACGCGCTCCGCTTCGTGAGTGGGAGGTCTCGATTTCGATTGTCCATCCCCGGGAAAACTTTTTTTTTTGTTAAATTCTTTTTTTTAAGTGTTTTTTTTAAGTAAGTAGCATGATATACAAGGGATAAAGTTGGCTGTCGTTAAAAAAAGAAATAAATGATTTTTTTGATGCAACTCTAGTTATGCAGAATTCCGTATGTATCAAACTCTGGTGCTTACAAAAGGAATTATAATACATAAAAATAAACTATACAGGAAAATGCATACAGATATACAGTACGATTTAGATTGCAAAAGATCAGAAAAAATACCACAGAACTTTCAGCCCTTTGATTCTTATAAATATACATGCTTAATAGTAAGCTCCAGGATATTTACATCTGTTTAAATAACAGTTAAAGTCGTTACAAGCCCTAATTTTAGAATATATGGTTTCTTCATGCCGTTCACATATAAATTCACCGTGGCTGAAGGGTTTTCGGGCTTTCCTTAGGAAGCGAGAGGTTCTGGAGTTCAAATCCCCAGTAAAGGTAACTAATTTTTTTTAATTGTTAAGTCAAATAAACATTGTGAATGAATATCATGTTGCAATTTATCTATAGCCAATTTACTACAAATTAAAACGCTGGAAAGCATTGGTGGCAGCTAAACATATAATCCTACAAACGCTGCACATTTCTTACATTCTGAGACCCAAACAAATTCAGGCGCCTTCTGGTGCTTTTGATTATCATATATGTTTGTTAATCCAACAACAGGAGCATCTTGAAAAAAAGTAATTGCAGGGATTTTGGGAAAAAAAAGCGTCTATTCAAATATTTGTTTATTTTTTTCTTAACAATAAAGTATACTGGTTTATGTCGAAAAAATAATTATGATGAAGAAATATTTTACCTAGATTGAAATTAATCAGTGTCATATCCGGTTGGTTATATGCATAATACGTATTGATGCATGGAGGTGCCAATTTCTCTTAAAATCGATAGGCGTGGAAGTTAACATTATGCACTAAAACACGAAAACATACTGTTTGAAGTGTTTCGCCATTCCTTATATCAGTTTATTGAACAAATATGGGTATTGATAATTTCTTGTAAACAAGCCACATTATTTATCGCCTAAATCTTTTACCACCTGATAAATCGCTTATTAGGCATATTATAGCGTCGCGCTCTGTGGGTGTATAGATACTGGGAAAAAGTTTAAAAGCCCCCCCCCTAATTAATTCGGCGTGAACGGTTTGACCCATTTTTACTACGGAATGCCGTTAGGGCCATCGCCTATGAATGTGTTGATCTAAAAAACGCGATAGTCGATAGTACGAATGTGAAAACGCGAAATCACGAAACTACGATGGTGAAAACGCAAAAGCACGATGATGAAAACGCGATAGTACGATGATGAAAACGCGACAGTACGATAACTACGATGATGAAAACGCGATAAACTATCGTGTTTTCTACGGAATGCCGTTAGGGCCATTGCCTATGAATGTGTTGATCTGAAACGCGATAGTCGATAGTACGATGGTGAAAACGCGAATTCACGAAAACTACGATGGGTGAAAACGCGAAAGCACGATATGAAAACGCGAAAGTTACGATAATGAAAAACGCGACAGTACGATACTACATGATGAAAACACGATAAACTATCGCGTTTTCACCATCGTACTGTCGCGTTTCACCATCGTAGTTTCGTGATTTCGCGTTTTCATCAATCGTAACTGTCGTGTTTTCCATCATCGTACTATCGCGTTTTCACCATCGTACTAATCGCGTTTTCATCATCGTACTGTCGTGTTTTCATCATCGTACTATCGCGTTTTCACGCATCGTACTTCGTGTTTTCATCATCGTACTATCGCGTTTTCATCATCGTACTATCGCGTTTTTCACCATCGTAAGTTTCGTGATTTCGTGTTTTCACCATCGTACTATTCGACTATCGCGTTTTTCAGATTAACACATTCATAGGCGATGGCCCTAACGGCATTCCGGATGCCGTTAGGGCCATCGCCTATGAATGGTTTGATCTAAACACGCGATTTACTCGACAGTACGATGTATGAAAACGCGAAATTCACGAAATACGATGGTGAAAAACGCGACAGTACCGATGGTGAAAACACGATAGTTTATCGCGTTTTCATCATCGTAAGTATCGTACTGTCGCGTTTTCATCATCGTACTATCCGCGTTTTCATCATCGTGCTTTCGCGTTTTCACCATCGTAGTTTCGTGATTTCGCGTTTCACCATTCGTACTATCGACTATCGCGTTTTAGATCAACACATTATAAGCGATGGCCTAACGGCATTCCGTAGTTTTCACCATCGTACTGTCCGCGTTTTCACCATCGTAGTTTCGTGATTTTCGCGTTTTCAAATCATACATGTACTGTCGAGTATCGGCGTTTCAGATCAAACTATTCATAGGCGATGGCCCTAACGGCATTCCGGAATGCCGTTAGGGCCATCGCCTATGAATGTGTTAATCTGAAACGCGATAGTCGATAGTACGATGGTGAAAACACGAAATCACGAAACTACGATGGTGAAAAACGCGATAGTACGATGATGAAAAAGCGATAGTACGATGATGAAATACGCGATAGTACGATGAAAAACACGACAGTACGATGGTGAAAAAACGCGGCGATATTACGATGATGAAAACACGACAGTAAACGATGATGAAAACGCGATAGTACGATGGTGAAAACGCGATAGTACTGGCGATGATGAAAACACGACAGTACGATGATGAAAACGCGAAAGTCACGAAACTACGATGGTGAAAACGCGAAATCTCGAAAATCTACGATGGTGAAAACGCGATAGAGATGGTGAATACACGAAAGTTTATCGCATTTTCATCATCGTAGTATCGTACTGTCGCGTTTTCATCATCGTACTATCGCGTTTTCATCATCGTAATTTCGCGTTTTCACCATCGTAGTTTCGTGATTTTGCGTTTTCACCATCGTACTATCGACTATCGCGTTTCAGATCAACACATTCATAGGCGATGGCCCTAACGGCATTCCGTATTTTACAGACTTTTTTTTCTTACTGGAAAAAAGACAGCGCCCGTCCAAAATTATCTCGGTGTCTCTTTGACAAGTCTTATTAGTTGGACTAGTGACCAGCGTGTGATTATTGTGCGGCGGCGTAATAAGGGCACGGTTTATGGTAGTGCCGTGATATATCACACACACGACTTTATAATAATCAGTTTTTATCGAATGATATATGAATGATTATTTTATTCTAAAGACCAGTTCTGCGTTTAATGGTAATTTTTTTTTAGAATTATACTATTTGTATTACAAATTCAAATTTTTTTATTTCTCTCAGTGCATCATACATGATACAAACATAAGGTATATAAAATTAACATTTATAAAAACGGCAAATACATACATGGCAAGTCATTTACAGAGAACAATCACAATACATAAAAGATTAACCATCTATATGTTTATTTATTTTTCTTCTTTCGTTCAGTAGGAAGTAAATTATTTAGTGTTTATAGTGTAATGATTCTGCAGATATTAATATGTATAAACAGCTGATTTGAACCACGTGTTGAAAATCAAACATAAAATGTGTCTATTTGTCAAATAATCATCTTTTGACACCTGTCTTGCATAATATCGGGCAAACGACAGTATTTGTTTTTATATAGAGATTTTAAACTGATTGTAAAGTTTAATGTATCGAAATTGTGTCGACTGAATTTTAACAGAAGCAATTTTTTGCGGGGTTTATTTATTTCCTTATTTCACGGGCCTTAAGTTACGCGGTCTCACTTTGCTGGGGGTTTTAGTTATTCACAGAAAGTGTTTATGGATTTATTTCTACTGGAATTAAAGCAGTGTTCTGAAGTTTGCAAGTGATTTTTGGATACATTTTACTATGAAATTTTGTGCAGTAGCTGGATATACCGGGAAAACTTAGTGTTGCAGTGCTACTGTCATTAAGGGAACGTAAGTGTTAACAATTAATTGTTAATCTTGGTTTTTGTTTTCATTAAATGGAAGTTTTTTGAGTTTTTTCTTATCTCTGTGGTACCGATTTGATTTTAATTCAAATTTAACGTTGATTCATCAAACTGTACAGAAAAAATAAGTAAGTAAAAATATATGCATTTGTAGATATTATTATGAATGGGATACTAGTCGCCTTATACAAATAGATGGTTAACGCGTTAGCAAATGTATTTGCAGACATGCTTTTATTTTGAGTTTAAGTATTGATCCGATCGAAATATAAAGGTAATTTGCTATTGAACTTATGTTATTATTATTGATATTTTTCTTCATTATTGCTTCTTCTGACTATTTTCTGATGTTTATTTATTTTCGGTCTAAAGCCAGGGCAAAAATGAAGGAGTGTTTTGTTTGTTTGATAATAATTTACATGCTTATGCTTTTGGCAAGAAAATCTTACCGAAAGCGAAATGTAAGAAAACTTATAGCATGCATGCCAGTACATTTTTAGCATAAAAACAGTTAACAGGTTAGGTAAAATATATATGTATATATAATAGGTTCTTGACCATTCATTCTCCCAAAAAATTTCCTAACACAAATATATATCATATAAACTTGCAAGTTAGCACACATATATATATATAATTATTTTATTTATATATACATAAACACATACTTTTACACACATACACATAAATGTATATACAAGCATACACCATATTTACATAAATATATAAACATGTTCATGCATTTATAATTGTTTTAAACATTTTTATCAAAAAAAAAAACAAAAAAAACAAAAAAAAACAAACAAAAAAAAAAACAAAAATTAATTATAGCTTACTTTAACATTTTTCATTATTATCTCTAGAAACTGACATAATTTGATTAATTCAATTTCATTCTCACTATTAAATAATTGATTGTATTTCAGTATATTTGGATGTCTATAATATATGTGTGAAGTTGGCGGCCTTGGCGGCCTGGCGGCGTGAAGTTGGCGGCCTGGCGGCCTAGCGGCGTGAAGTTGGCGGCCCAGCGGCCTGGCGGCGTGAAGTTGGCGGCCCAGCTGCCTGGCGGCCTAGCGGCGTGAAGTTGGCGGCCTAGCAGCCATAAATTTTAATGTTGTAAAAAATGTTTTTTTTAACAATAAAACGGCATTTAATGAAGTTTAAAAAGTAATTATTGTTATTTAAACGATATATCTAAAGAAAAAAATCACTTTCAGAGATTTTTTAAGTTTGTCATTTTTGTGAAGTTGGCGGCCCAGCGGCCTGGCGGCCTAGCAGCCAAAAATTTTAATGTTGTAAAAATGTTTTTTTTAACAATAAAACGGCATTTAATGAAGTTTTAAAGATAATTATTGTTATTTAAACGATATATCTAAAAGAAAAAATCACTTTCAGAGATTTTTTAAGTTTTGTCATTTTTGTGAAGTTGGCGGCCCAGCGGCCTGGCGGCCTAGCAGCCAAAAATTTTAATGTTGTAAAAATGTTTTTTTAACAATAAAACGGCATTTAATGAAGTTTTAAAGATAATTATTGTTATTTAAAACGATATATCTATAAGAAAAAAATCACTTTTCAGAGATTTTTTTAATTTTGTCATTTTTGTGAAGTTGGCGGCCCAGCGGCCTGGCGGCGCTAGCAGCCAAAAATTTTAATGTTGTAAAAAGTGTTTTTTTAACAATAAAACGGCATTTAATGTAGTTTTAAAGATAATTATTGTTATTTAAACGATATATCTAAAGAAAAAATCACTTTCAGAGATTTTTTTAATTTTGTCATTTTTGTGAAGTTGGCGGCCCAGCGGCATGGCGGCCTAGCAGCCAAAAATTTTAATGTTGTAAAAATGTTTTTTTAACAATAAAACGGCATTTAATGAAGTTTTAAAAGATAATTATTGTTATTTAAACGATATATCTAAAGAAAAAAATGAATGGAACCAAAGTAGCAATATATGAGTTGGTTATACAAATTATTCAATATATGGAACCAAGTAGCAAAGTATGAAACCAGGTGTCCTTTCTATGAAACCAAATTATCAATATATTAAATCATTTTTACAATATATGAAACCATTTTATCAATGTATGGAACCAAAGTAGCAATATATGAGTTGGTTATTACAATATATGATTCCAATAATTCAATATGTGGAACCAAAGTAACAACGTATGGAAATAAGGTGTTCTTATATGAAACCAAATTATCAATATATTTTATTCATTTTTACAATATATGAAACCATTTTATCAATGTATCGAACCAAAGTATCAATGTATGAGTTGGTTATTACAATATATGATACAAATTATTCAATATATGGAACCAAAGTAACAATATATGGAACGAGGTGTCCTTATATGAAACCGAATTATCAATATATTAATTCATTTTTACAATATATGAAACCATTTTTCAATGTATGGAGCCGAAGTATCAATATATAAGTTGATTGTCACATTATATGATACCAGATATTCAATATGCCCTTATATGAAACCGAATTATCATTATATTAAGTCATTTTTACAAACATAGGGAACGCCATTTTATTTACTGTATCGAACCAAAGTAGCAGCTAGTATATAAGTTGATGTTACATTCTATGATAGCAATTGTCATTATATGGAACCAAAATAGCCTATTTTCAAGTCAACAAGTCAAAGAACGACGAGGTCACTGGGTTACAATGCATAAAACTTTTTTCATGAAATCATTTATTATTTGACAAGTTATTTTTTTAACTTTGTCAGTAGATTTAACCTTGATGTGTCCTTCTGGCACTGCCTATTTTTTGATCAAAGGTAAAGGTCGAGATGAACTTATTTTTTAAAACATGTTTTTGTTAATGGTCAGTACGACTCAATAGCTTTAAATTATGACATACAACTCCTACATATATAACGATAAGTTTTGCCTGCCCAGCCCTTTTTAAGTGAATGTGACGTTTTAATTTCAAATATTTTTTCCTTATATATTGCAGTCAGTATGCATTTTAGTGAAGCACGATGTTCTTTAAACAAGGACTGTAATACCGGTGCAAGGATAGAATAACAGCCTGTAAAAAAGTCCCCGTCAATATAATGACATTTTGGTTCAATATATTGCTACTTTGGTAATATATATTGAAGAACTGGTATCATATAATGTGAAAATCAACTTTATATTGCTACTTCGGTTACATATATTGATAAACTGGTTTTCATATATTGTTAAAATTGATTTAATATATTGATAACTCGGTTTCATATAATAGCATCTGGTTCCATAATGACTTACTTGGATCCATATATTGAAGATCTGGTATCATATAAAATTACTACTTATAATGGTAAAACGATTTATGTTGACATATTTCATAAAAGATGTACAGTATTTGTATGATACATGTATTACTAGTAATATCGACTTATAACAAATAAACAGGTTATTTATATGAAACTACCGAATTCCATCATTTGATGCTTCAATGTTGTTTGTTTTTTTGGACACGGCTTGATATGCACTTGTGTACAGTAGACATCATCATAAAAATGTAAAAAATATAATGAAGTTAAGTATGTTATATATTGATCCATATATTCAAGATATAAATATTTCGTAATCGTAGTGCGTTCAAAATAGTTTGATTTTTAAATTGCTAAATTTAAATTAATTAATTAATCACTTGACATGTAGCAGAGTCCTTTAAAACGAGGGGAAAAAGAAACAAATAACAAAAAAAATAGAAAAAGAAATTGGGAAGAACAAAGTATTTTCAAACGATCATACAAAAGACAGACAAAAGAAAAAGAAAAAAAAATAACATCATCACTATGTCATGTATGAGCGTCGGTTTCGAACCTGTGAGTGCATTTCATAAGAGGTTACAGTGACCCTGATTTACCAATTTTAACCACTACGATGGTACACATTTTTAATTAGAAATTATACTATAATAGTCGTTGACACTTTCAATCTCCGATGATATGCAGACTTACCTTTAATGACTTTCCCGAAGTACCGTTAAGAACCAAATTATCATCTCGGGATAATAGGTAAAACCAGCTTTTTTTGAAGAAGAGAATCATAATACAAGATAAGAAGTACCAATTTAAAACAACTTTATGGCAAATTTGGTAAAGTTGTTGGTATACGATACGACTTTAAATTTTACCACGAAAGTTCGAGCCTAAGAAATTGTCTAACATTTTTCTTTCCTTATTTATCAATTTTATGATATATGCAAATGAATTGGGATATCAAGGTAGTTTTGTTACAATATCTAATAATTTAATATACAGATAATAATATTTTTTATCTTGTATACATTGAAAACAAAAAGAAAAAGTGGAAATGAGAAGTAAATAAAAAAAATAACACAACACAATAAAAAATATTCTTCATACAGAAATATTTTTTGCGAATCGAACATGCCTTGCATTGATATTCAAATAAAAATTTTAAACTGACAGTCTTACCTACTGCGTTAAGTTGACAGTTGGCAAATTAGTAGTTTTTTTATTTACATAGTTGAAAGATGATAAATACAATATGATATCTGTTTTACACACCGTTATAGTAGACTTGACCATTTATCTGTTACTAATTAATTATAATTAAAAAATGTTGTTTGAAAATTTTTGTATATTTGCTGGAAATCACTGACCAGCGAATTGCGTAGCTCATCTACACAAACGTTATCACAGATAGATATCTGACTTTTATTTAAATTTGCCATATTTTCAGAATATTTGTTGCCATAGCAACCAGAATTTTCAACATCGGAAGAAAAGAAAAAGACGTGCATAATCTCCATACTGCCATCTATCCATATATCAAGTTTCATAAAAATATTTTCAGTACTTTTTTGCGTTATCGCGGGATCCAGTTTTGAGGACGGTACAAAACCGGTTTCAAACATATTAGAACAGAAAAGGCCTTATATCGGAAATGATATATGGGTTTTATTTAAGAAATAAAAAATGGCCTTTCGGGGAAAAATGCAAGCTTACGGACTGGTTGGTCTGGCCCGAAGCGCAGCTGAGGTCCATATACCTTCCGAAGTCTGACCAACTAGTCCCTAAACTTGCATTTTCCACGAAAGGCCATGTTTTATTTGTTCTATTATACAGAATCTAAATCCTTTCATCCCCTTGTTTTGTGCTGTCATTTTTACTATTATTTGCTTTCAAAATAATAATTTTACTTGTTCAGTGTGTGAAATATCTCAAACCCTAAACGGATTTTTGTGTATGCTCTTCTTTTAATATTCCGATTACCGATGATTTAGGAGTTGTGATTCCATTTTTGTTAATGAAATTCAATATTAATTTAATGTTACTAGGCAAAATAACCCGGACTTTAAGAATTTCACAACAGTATAAATAAAATTTATAACTAAATTAAAAAAAATCATGACTTTTGATCAACATGTAGTACATTTATGTCTCTGATAAAGAGACAAATCGCCTATCCATTTTGACAGTTATCGTCTGTTTGTGTCGTCGTGAAATTCGCACGTCGTGAAAGCTACGTTTAACCTGCGGTCTGGAGACCGCAGGGTATTGTTACGCGTTTAACTTTTGAGGCATGGAGGAGCACGTACCTGTTTTCGGTACATGGAGGAGCACGGGATATGTAAACCTTACATGATTGGTTAATTGAACTTTCGAAAACCTGGCTGAAATACCGTTTGCCGGTTCGTGACGGATTTACCTCTGGGGAATTAGGCAGAATTACATCTAATTAGAACAAAATAACTGTTACGTGATATTTGTAATTTTTGTTTAAATATTTTACCGTTTAAGGTTGAAAAACTTGAATGATGTGTTTGAAAATTATCAATGTTTCTTTAATATAAACAATTTATTGTCTGTAAAATTTGAGATACATACTAATTGAAATATTCGATCGTAGTGGCATATGCCATAATAAATAGAGATATTTTCTACGTAAACTTGTGTGTTTACTTATTTTTTTGTTCGGAATTATTCATAAAATGGTAGGCCTATTGAATCGTTTTCTTAAAAAGAAATAATTGTTTTATGTTCGACCTTCTCCGGTCATCAACGGTCACCAGTTTCCAATGACCTTCTTCTATATTGATCGACTATATGTTGTCCCCCAAACAATGTTGAAAATAGTTAAATGAAATATCTTATATCATTTAAAATGTTCCCCGCAGGAAACCATTTTACTTGTAAGAATTATGGACCGCCCCCGGTCTGTATGCGGTTTTTGGACCGGATGACGTCATATTGAATATAGAAGACCGTATGCAAATGAGGTATAATATAATTTATTATCTCTCAATAATAGACTCCAAAGAAAATAGAGACTGCAAGTGTCAACTATATATATTTGCTTTGGAATATTGCTCTTGAGGGATCTCCACGATGTCCCATTACAGCCATCACGACACACATATAACGCGAAACAGCGTTAAAACGAATTTATGATGGTTAAAAGTCGAAAAAATAAAGAAGAAAAAAATAGAAAAAAAAACAACAAAAACAAATGAAACCACGATGTTGAAAACTCGGCATAATATCGTATCATCGTCATCGTACTTTCGACCTCTCGCCATAGTAGTTCCGTTGTTTCGTGACCTGGTAGCCTTTGTTCATTTAGTGTTTAGTTTCTTGCTCAAGAAATAACGGCTTGCCCCTGTCTTGGTTTGTGCCCACACGGTGAGCGATACATAGTTGACTATTTCGACGCGCTAACCACTCGCCATAACAATACTTTATTTATTATATACATGCATAATTTAGTATTATAACATAATGATATGGTTATAAAGATATTTATTTCGTGTACAAGTTATGTTTTTATTTTTATTTTCAAAAGATTTTAAAGAATAATATGACCGTTATAAAATAAGATTCTATTCCAAATATTGGCACCATTGTAACAAAATGTATTTTTTTACCATAATTTATGCGGTGTTGAGGTATAACAATTATGCGATGCAGATGGAAAATGGGAGCAAAACCTTACAAAGCAAAGGTACTGTATATTTATTCTGGGAATATCCGTATATACAACACCATAAGAATGAAGTGTTAAAGTACAGCAATAGCAAAACGTTATATTGACAAACATGTGATTCATGATAATAATGTAAACAACTACATACTTTTACAAGCAACATACAACATATACAAATGTTAAAACAAATCAATGTTTAAAAATTACAAGTTAACGTTTTGAACTAACAAAAAATAGCGTTAAAATGACAACATGGAAACATTCAATACATTTTTCACCCGAATAACTTGTGCTAGCAATCAGAATCCCAACCATTCAACTTTTCAGTTTCATCCAATAACAAGGAGGTAATCATTTAGTGTATGACCATAGCCCCATCTGTAATCATGAGTTATTGTTAATAAATGTGTAAGCAAAAGTTATTTTGTAAAGTCAGTAAAGGATGACTTATACTCATGGATTGAACGGGGATAATAAATTGGATGGGACCAGAAAAAATGTTTTAAAACTTCATAAAGGACAATTCAAATTTGTTACAGAAATTGTACACCATATATTAGCCTGCGATCCAGTCTGCCATTCTTATGTCCTGTTCGGCTGATCGATATTATCAAAAACACGAACAAGTATGAAATAACGCGTATGTGTTTTATTGTTAAAAAATCATTTCTACAACATTAAAATTTTTGGCCGCCAGGCCGCTGGGCCGCCAACTTCACAAAAATGACAAAATTAAAAAAATCTCTGAAAGTGATTTTTTCTTTAGATATATCGTTTAAATAACAATAATTATCTTTAAAACTTCATTAAATGCCGTTTTATTGTAAAAAAACATTTTTACAACATTAAAATTTTTGGCTGCTAGGCCGCCAGGCCGCTGGGCCGCCAACTTCACAAAAATGACAAAATTAAAAAAATCTCTGAAAGTGATTTTTTCTTTAGATATATCGTTTAAATAACAATAATTATCTTTAAAACTTCATTAAATGCCGTTTTATTGTTAAAAAAACATTTTTACAACATTAAAATTTTTGGCTGCTAGGCCGCCAGGCCGCTGGGCCGCCAACTTCACAAAAATGACAAACTTAAAAAAATCTCTGAAAGTGATTTTTTCTTTAGATATATCGTTTAAATAACAATAATTATCTTTAAAACTTCATTAAATGCCGTTTTATTGTTAAAAAAACATTTTTACAACATTAAAATTTTTGGCTGCCAGGCCGCCAGGCCGCTGGGCCGCCAACTTCACAAAAATGACAAAATTAAAATAATCTCTGAAAGTGATTTTTTCTTTAGATATATCGTTTAAATAACAATAATTATCTTTAAAACTTCATTAAATGCCGTTTTATTGTTAAAAAAAACATTTTTACAACATTAAAATTTTTGGCTGCTAGGCCGCCAGGCCGCTGGGCCGCCAACTTCACAAAAATGACAAAATTAAAAAAATCTCTGAAAGTGATTTTTTCTTTAGATATATCGTTTAAATAACAATAATTATCTTTAAAACTTCATTAAATGCCGTTTTATTGTTAAAAAAACATTTTTACAACATTACAATTTTTGGCCGCTACGCCGCCAGGCCGCTGGGCCGCCAACTTCACAAAAATGACAAAATTAAGAAAATCTCTGAAAGTGTTTTTTTCTTTAGATATATCGTTTAAATAACAATAATTATCTTTAAAACTTCATTAAATGCCGTTTTATTGTTAAAAAAACATTTCTAGAACATTAAAATTTTTGGCCGCCAGGCCGCTGGGCCGCCAACTTCACGCCGCTAGGCCGCCAGGCCGCTGGGCCGCCAATTCCACGCCGCTAGGCCGCCAACTTCACGCCGCCAGGCCGCCAACTTCACACATCTGTCTATAATAGTATGCTTTAACAAACTTTTTTCTGTCATCACCACGCTTCGTTATAATCACACGGTTGGGAGTAGTGCCTTGATAATCACACGTACGGTCTTATATAAACTCCAAATAACATTTTGAGAATAATTTTAAATTATATATACAAAATATACCATTTTGTACCAAAATAAATTCCGCATCTAATGGTATAACTTTTGTGCAAATGCTATGTTTGCCCAAAACGTGGGAATGTATTAAAATGTGTGAAGTTGGCGGCCCAGCGGCCTGGCGGCGTGAAGTTGGCGGCCCAGCGGCCTGGCAGCCTGGCGGCGTGAAGTTGGCGGCCTAGCGGCTTGGCGGCCTGGCGGCGTGAAGTTGGCGGCCCAGCGGCCTGGCGGCGAAAAAAATTAATGTTAAAATTAAAATAGAAATGTTATTTTAACAATAAAACGGCATTTGATGAAGTTTTAAAGATAATTATTGTTATTTAAAGGATATATAAAAAGAAAAAATCACTTTCAGGGAATTTTTTTTTATTTTGTCATTTTTGTGAAGTTGGCGGCCCAGCGGCCTGGCGGCCAAAAAATTTAATGTTTTTAGAAATGTTATTTTAACAATAAAACGGCATTTAATGAAGTTTTAAAGATAATTATTGTTATTTAAAGGATATATAAAACGAAAAAATCACTTTAAGAGAATTTTTTTATTTTGTCATTTTTGTGAAGTTGGCGGCCCAGCGGCCTGGCGGCCTAGCGGCCAAAAAAATTAATGTTACAAAAATATTGTTTTAACAATAAAACGGCATTTGATGAAGTTTTAAAGATAATTATTGTTATTTAAAGGATATATAAAAAAAAATCACTTTCAGGGAATTTATTTTATTTTGTCATTTTTGTGAAGTTGGCGGCGCAGCGGCCCAGCGGCCTGGCGGCCAAAAAATTTAATGTTATAGAAATGTTATTTTAACAATAAAACGACATTTTATGAAGTTTTAAAGATAATTATTGTTATTTAAAGGATATATAAAACGAAAAAATCACTTTAAGAGAATTTTTTTATTTTGTCATTTTTGTGAAGTTGGCGGCCCAGCGGCCTGGCGGCCTAGCGGTCAAAAAAAAAATATTTCAGAAATATTATTTTAACAATAAAACGGCATTTGATGAAGTTTTAAAGATAATTATTGTTATTTAAAGGATATATAAAAAGAAAAAATCACTTTCAGGGATTTTTTTTTATTTTGTCATTTTTGTGAAGTTGGCACCCAGCGGCCCAGCGGCCTAGCGGCCAAAAAAAAATAATGTTACAGAAATATTATTTTAACAATAAAACGGCATTTAATGAAGTTTTAAAGATATTTATTGTTATTTAAAGGATATATAAAAAGAAAAAATCACTTTCAGAATTTTTTTTTATTTTGTCATTTTTGTGAAGTTGGCGGCCCAGCGGCCTGGCGGCCTGGCAGCCAAAACTTTTAGTGTGCTGGAAATGTTATTTTAACTATAAAACGGCATTTAATGAAGTTTTAAAGATAATCATTGCTATTTAAAGGATATATAAAAAGAAAAAAATCACTTTTAGAGAAATTTTTTATTTTGTCATTTTTGTGAAGTTGGCGGCCCAGCGGCCTGGCGGCCAAAAAATTTAATGTTATAGAAATGTTATTTTAACAATAAAACGGCATTTAATGAAGTTTTAAAGATAATTATTGTTATTTAAAGGATATATAAAACGAAAAAATCACTTTAAGAGAATTTTTTTATTTTGTCATTTTTGTGAAGTTGGCGGCCCAGCGGCCTGGCGGCCTAGCGGCCAAAAAAATTAATGTTACAAAAATATTGTTTTAACAATAAAACGGCATTTGATGAAGTTTTAAAGATAATATTTGTTATTTAAAGGATATATAAATAGAAAAAAAACTTACAGATATCTTTTTTATTTTGTCACTTTTATGAAGTTGGCGTCCCAGCGGCCTGGCGGCCTAGCGGCCAAAAAAATTAATGTTACAAAAATATTGTTTTAACAATAAAACGGCATTTGATGAAGTTTTAAAGATAATTATTGTTATTTAAAGGATATATAAAAAGAAAAAATCACTTTCAGGGAATTTATTTTATTTTGTCATTTTTGTGAAGTTGGCGGCGCAGCGGCCCAGCGGCCTGGCGGCCAAAAAATTTAATGTTATAGAAATGTTATTTTAACAATAAAACGACATTTAATGAAGTTTTAAAGATAATTATTGTTATTTAAAGGATATATAAAACGAAAAAATCACTTTAAGAGAATTTTTTTATTTTGTCATTTTTGTGAAGTTGGCGGCCCAGCGGCCTGGCGGCCTAGCGGCCAAAAAAAATAATATTTCAGAAATATTATTTTAACAATAAAACGGCATTTGATGAAGTTTTAAAGATAATTATTGTTATTTAAAGGATATATAAAAAGAAAAAATCACTTTCAGGGATTTTTTTTTATTTTGTCATTTTTGTGAAGTTGGCACCCAGCGGCCCAGCGGCCTAGCGGCCAAAAAAAAAATAATGTTACAGAAATATTATTTTAACAATAAAACGGCATTTAATGAAGTTTTAAAGATATTTATTGTTATTTAAAGGATATATAAAAAGAAAAAATCACTTTCAGAATTTTTTTTAATTTTGTCATTTTTGTGAAGTTGGCGGCCCAGCGGCCTGGCGGCCTGGCAGCCAAAACTTTTAGTGTGCTGGAAATGTTATTTTAACAATAAAACGGCATTTAATGAAGTTTTAAAGATAATCATTGCTATTTAAAGGATATATAAAAAGAAAAAAATCACTTTTAGAGAATTTTTTTATTTTGTCATTTTTGTGAAGTTGGCGGCACAGCGGCCTGGTGGCAATCGCGGCCAAAAAACATAATGTTATAGAAATGTTATTTCAACAATAAAACGGCATTTAATGAAGTTTTAAAGATTATTGTTGTTATTTAAGGGATACATATAAAGAAAAAATCACTTTCAGAGAAAGTTTTTATTTTGTCATTTTTTTTCTTTATTTTATAATTTTGTGAAGTTGGTGACCTTGTAAACTTTCACAGTTATTGAAATGTTTTTAATAATATCGATCAGCCGGACAGAAGCACATAAGAATGACAGACTTGAACGCAGGCTAATAATATATGGTGTACAATTTCTGTAACAAATATGAATGGTCCTTTATGAAGTTTTAAAATATTTTTTTCGGGTCCACCTAGCAGCCCAGCAGCCTGAAGTTGGCAGCCTTGCAGCCTGGCAGCTTAGCAGCCTAAAAAAAATAAGAATAGTACAATCATGAAAACCGTCGGAAATACATTAGTAGCACTTCTTTAGATCATTCCACGCCTTTTTCAATATCGTGATCTTTATTTTTTAAGATGTTGAACTTTATCGTAACATATTTTTTTTCATTCTGACGCTTCGAAATTTTTGAAGTTAGCAGCCTAGCAGGATAGTACAAACATGAAAACCGTCGGAAATGAGTCGGTAGCAAATACTTAGACTATTCCACGTTTTTTTTTTGCAGTATCGCGAATTTTTTTTTTAAATATTGAACTTCGAAAATTGTGAAGTTAGCAGCCTTGCAGCCTAGCAGCCTAACAGCCTAAAGAAAACAAAGGATAATAAAAACATGAAAACCGTCGGAAATGAGTCGGTAGCACATACCTAGACTATTCCACGTCTTTTTTCAGTATCGCTAACTTTATTTTTTTTAATATTGATTTTTTTACGCTTCGAAAATTGTGAAGTTAGCAGCCTAGCAGCCTGGCAGCCTGGCAGCCTAGCACAGCCTAAAGAAAACAAAGGATAATACAAACATGAAAACCGTCGGAAATGAGTCGGTAGCACATACTTAGACTATTCCACGTCTCTTTTCAGAATCGCGAACTTTATTTTTTTAAATATTGAACTTTTTTTTTTTTTTTTTTTTTTTTTGACACTTCGAAATTTGTGAAGCTAGCAGCCTAGCAGCCTAAGGAAAACTAAGGATAATACAAACAAGAAAACCGTCGGAAATGACTCGGTAGCACATACTTAGACCATTCCACCATTTCAGTATCGCGATCTTTATTTTTTTAAATATTGAACTTTATTTTATTTTTCATTCTGACGCTTCGAAATTTGCGGGATTAAACATGTTTTCGAATAAAGTAGGATGTAGTCTTAGTCTTAGAACATTTTCTCGGCTAATAATGTCGCTGTCTCTGGACAATAAGTGACGTCATGTGAGTTATTTATGATATGCAAGTTTGTATGTATATGTTTATAATGAAGTTGAAAGTGTTCAACGCATATTTATTTAAGGTCTGTAAAGATAAAAATGTGTTGAAATGTAAAGAGATATACAATGCATATGTTAAAACGAACACATTATTGAACATAAAGATTATCTGAACTTAAGAAGAATACCCATTTGATCAATAGTTGCCACATCCTGACCTATTATACGACACATCAAATATGTATGCCTCTACAATTGTTATGCTGATAATTTCACATCATATTATATATTATTTTCATTTTCCTCGATAAATTGTACTCACGTAAGTGCGTTACGCAAACTACGCACCGGGTCAGGCTCTCGTGATTTCAGCAAAAAAGAGAAAGAAAGAAAAAACAAAACAAAAAAACAACGCAATTACATCGCCTATTTATTAAATACATGTTGTTTCCATGGATCTATTAAAGATGTTTAAAAGGTTATTGCTTCATATATGAATATGTGATTCCTTCACTTTGACTTCAGTTTATAGACTTATTCGTCACACCATTTTCCGGTATGTTACGGGTTTACCTCCGGGGAATTTCACCAAATGAAGTACATACCACTGGACCATTTACTTTGCTATCATTATTTCGCCGTGTAAGGTGAAAAAACTTGACGTGATTGAAAATTATCAATGTTCCCTCAACAACTATTGCAAATTTTTATAAAATTGAATTCTTTATTATGAAATTCAATGAAATTAAAACAGTCGTAGTGGCATCTTCCATAATAAATAACGAGAGATTTTTTGTGATTAAACTTGCGTATTTTACTTTATTTTTGTATGGAATTATTCCTACAATGATATTTAATTATTTTCTACATAGTAGTATCTGTTGATTCAATAACGACCAAAAACGAAGAATTCGTTATTACACTCCATTAACGGAATTTCCCACAGCTATGTAAAGAAAGTACCGGAAAACGGCGTTAACCTAGGTTTTTGAATTCGTGAATGTTTGCCGTTAAAGGAATTTAATTTAAACTTTATGTAAGAAAATTTCTATAGGCCATTTCGAAATGCATTTCTTTTATTATTCATGCTATTTCGCAATCAATCTTCACCTCTTCGTTTATATATGAAGATGCGCTGATCTTCATCTAAATAATTATGAAGATGCGTGAAGTACAGTAAACTTTGTGAAAAACTCGTAAACATATAGCCCAGTAGGACACATGAGACATACTCGACAGAGAACCAGTCCACCTCCAATCTAACGTCCTCAGCTACATTCGGAACTGCCTCGGCTAGTATCTATAATAATATCAAAGGGCCAAAAAGTTGCAATTGATCAGAGACAAGTGTACCAGTCTACCTCCTGAAATTGGAGAAGAGCCAAAAAGTATTGCGAAATAGTTTAAGCCGATCGATGATTTATGAAGATGATGGAGTTGCATAGCAAACAGGCGTTTTCGTGTGTTTTACACATGCCGGAAATTTTCATCTGGCATGGGAGGGGGTGCCAGACGAGTCGCATGCTGTACAACGGCACGCTTAGGATGACGTCATTTTTCCGTTTATGTTTCATACGCTGTTGTAAGAAAATAGTTACGGCTGTAATGATATCAATTTGCGTTGAAAATAAAGATAAAGAATTAAAAAATATAATGGAATATTTACAATATGCAAGAAAAAATATCTGACATTATATATATATATATATATATGACAGATATTATTATCATTAACCGTTGTAATTGCACAGATTAGGTAATTATTTATAATTTTGCATTTGCTATTTTCTATTATTTTCTTGAGCAAGACACTTAACACTAAATGAACAAGCAATTATCATAGTATTGCAAGCAATCCATAAGTCCCCTACCGGTTAGAACCCCAGCAACATTTTGATGGACCATTGGCCATTCAATTTTACCAGCGGATGAATGACATGAATGAACTTAAATCTTTTGAGTTCTAAGTTTGTCTATATCACAGTAATGTGTTAAGTTTCCCTGCCTAGTAAGGAAATTATGTTTAGACAACCTTGTCATATAATTATGATGTGGGATTTTAAAGTAAATCCTATAAGGAATGAAAAAGTTGGAGTGAAAAATACCAATTTCTCGAAAAAAAATCTAAGTTCAAGGGATAATTCTGGAAATAGTCTTGCTAGAGTATTTAACCTTCTCAAAAATGTTGAGTAATAATAAGAAACATATATATGAAGTTTGAAGTAGATACATTAGAAAATAAAGAAGTTATTTAAAAAGAGACAACATTTTTTCCATAAAATTCTAAGTTCAAGGAGAGGTAATAGTGATAATTTTTTTGTGCTGAGTTGTAAAACCTTGTCACATATGATGTGGTTGATGGCCAGAAACTTATATTTAAAGTTTGAAGTAAACACCTTAAGAAATAAAGAAACTATAGTGAAAAAGCTGAAAAATTTAAATCAGAAAATCTTTGAAATTCAGGCTATTTGTTGCCCATAGCAACCAGAATTTTCAACATAGGAAGAAAAGAAAAAAAATGTGCATAATCTCAAGACTACCATCTACCCATATTTCAAGTTTCATAAAAATATTTTCAGTACTTTTTGAGTTATCACTGGATACAGTTTATGTGTTAAATTTGCCATATTTTTCAGACTATTATGATGCCATAGCAACCAGAATTTTTCAACATAGGAAGAAAAAAGAAAGACGTGCATAATCTCCATATACTGCATCTATCCATATATCAAGTTTCATAAAAATATTTTCAGTACTTTTTGCGTTATCGCGGGATCCAGTTTTTGTGGACTGAACGGACTGACAGACAGACTGACAGACGGAACAGACAGACAGACGGACGGACAGACGGACGGAGGGTAAACCTAAAGTCCCCCCGGTTAAACCGGTAGGGGACTAATAATAGAATATATTCATCCAACTTTCTCCTCATAATCAGAACTCTCTAACCAACTACGCTGCTCAGTGTTTGTACGTATCCATATCCACCTTCATTTTATATATCAATTAAAAATGCAAAGTGAAATAACTGAATAACTTGCACAACCCATTATATCATAATGGCATGGCCCGTTAATGTAAACGTTTTATCGAGTTCGAGGTTAACCTTTGTTTACATAACAAAGATTGACGAACAATGCGAAAAAAAATATGGAAAGCCATGGCTGTCTTATATTGTTCTTTTCCAATTTATTTAACCATTTGGATAATATATAAGTTCACTTCGACCTATATATGAATGAAAACACCTTATTTAACCGGAATCTATTATGTTTAATCCACAGTTACTATATATTAAACCATACCGTCAGTGTATGAAACAGAGTTAGCAATATATAAGTTGATTTTCTCAATATAAAATGATTCCAGTTCTTCAATATATGGTACCAACAGTAGCCGTGTTTGGAATCAGATATCCTTATATGAATCCGTATTATCAAATATATCATTAATTTTTTTCAATATATGAATCCAATTTATCAATTTATGAAACCAAAGTAGAAATATAATAAGTTTGGTTATCACATTATATGAACCAATCTTCAATTATTGTACCAAAAGTAGCAATACATGGAATAAATGGAACCAGATGTCCTGATATGAAACCGAATTATCAATATATTAATTCATTTTTACAATATATAAACCAGTCCAATGTATTGGTGAAGTTGGACAGTATGTAACGTAGCAAAATATAAGGTGAATCACATTATATGATACCAGTTCTTCAATATATGATACAAAGTATATGGAACCAGATGTCCTTATATAAAACCGAATTATCAATATATTAAAATCGTTTTTACAATATAATTTTTTATGAAACCATTTTATCAAATGTATTGGAACCCATAAATGTTGATTTTTACATTATACTGACGGAGCAATGCGTGGAACCAACGTCATTTTAAAGGCTGTATTCTATCCTCGCACCGGTATTACAGTTTCGCGCCAATATTTGTTGTTGAACTGTCAAAAGACCAGCGTGCTTTACTAATGACAAACTGCACATTTTCTAAATAAGGACATATTTGAATTTAACGTCACATTCAATTACTTTGGCCTTAAAATGGGCTGGGCAGGCAAAACTTATCGTTATATATGTACGAGGTGTATGTAAAATTTCAAAGTCATAATTTAAGCTACTTAGTCGTACTGACCATAAACAAGAACATATTTAAACAAAAGTTTATCTCGACTTTTACCTTTGATCAAAAATGGGCATGGCCAGTAGGACACATCAAGGTTAATCTACTCACAAAGTTTCAAAATAACCAGTCAAATAATTAATTTCATGAAAAAGTGTATGCATTGTTATAACAGAACCCAGTGACTTGTTGACTTGAAAATAGGCTAAATTGGTTCCATATAATGAACATTCTATCATAGTATGTAACATCAACATATATACTGCTTCTTTGGTTCCATTCATTAATAAAATGGTTTCATATATTGTAAAAATGAAATAATATATTAATAATTCGGTTTCATATAAGGGCATCTGGTTTCATATATGGCTACTTCGGTACAATATATTGAAGAATTGGTATCATATAATGTGATAACCAACTTATATATTTCTACTTTGGTTTCATAAATTGATACACTGGTTTCATATATTGAAATTTCAATTAATATATTGATAATTCGGTTTAATACCAGGATATCTGGTTCCATATATGGCTATTTTGGTACCATATACTGAAGAATTGGTATCATATCATGTGACAACCAACTTATATATTTCTACTTTGGTTTTTATAAATTTATGAATTAATATATTGAAATTTCGGTTTCATATAAGGAATTCTGATTCCATACATGGCTACTTTGGTACCATATATTGAAAAACTGGAATCATATATCGAGAAAATCAACTTATATATTGCTAACTCTGTTTCATACACTGACGGTATGGTTTCATATATTGTAGCTGTGGATTAATATAATGGATTCCGGTTAAATAAGAAGGTGTTTTCAATTCATATAGTCGAAGCGAACTTATATATTGTCCAAATGGTTAAATAAATTGAAAAATAGCAATATAAGACAGCCATGGCTTTCCATAAAAAAAGTAAGGCAAGCTGATTCCTTATGAATTAAACACAAAGTAAAAACGTGAGATTTTTATGTGCCTTGATAGCGCAGTAGACAGAGCGACCGTTTAAGTGTTATATTTCATGGTCCAATCATGGTTATATATATAAGTACTATTACATTTGGCTGTCTAATGGATCTTTTTCTTATTTGACCGGTTTTGTTTCAAAAAGTTACAAATGCATCAGATATTTTTTGGACACGGGTTGATATGCACTTGTGTACAGTTAGAGAAAACGCCACACATCAGGAGAAAGCATTATCAGAAAAGTAAAAAATAATGTTATATATTGATCCATATATTCAAATTATAAATATTAGGTAATCGTAGTACATTTAAAAAATCTTCATACAGCAATAATTTTTGCGAATCGAACCTGCCTTGCATTGATATTCAACTAGAAATTTAAATGACAGTCTTACCTACTGCGTTAAGTGGACAGTTGGGAAATTGGTAGTTTTTGTTTATTTGTATCGTTAAAAGATGATAAATACAATATGATAACTGTTTTACACCCTTATAGTTGACTTGACCACTGCGTCACTAAATAATTATTTTAGACGTACTCAACACATTTACCTATGTATCTGATATAAATAATAAACACAAAAAATATTGTTTGAAAATTTTCGTAATATTTGCGGGAAATCACTGACCCGCGAATTGCGTAGCTCATCTACACAAACGCTATCACTTTAATCTTTAAGGTACAAACCTGTTTCAACCAACATTAAAACAGATAAGGTCCTGTATCGGAAATGATGAAGGGGGTTTAAAAAAATTCTCTAAAAGTGATTTTTTTCTTTTTATATATCCTTTAAATAGCAATGATTATCTTTAAAACTTCATTAAATGCCGTTTTATTGTTAAAATAACATTTCCAGCACACTTAAATTTTTGGCTGCCAGGCCGCCAGGCCGCTGGGCCGCCAACTTCACAAAAATGACAAAATAAAAAAAAATTCTCTGAAAGTGATTTTTTCTTTTTATATATCCTTTAAATAACAATGTTTATCTTTAAAACTTCACTAAATGCCGTTTTATTGAAAAATTAACATTTCCAGCACACTAAAATTTTTGGCTGCCAGGCCGCCAGGCCGCTGGGCCGCCAACTTCACAAAAATGACAAAATAAAAAAATTCTCTGAAAGTGATTTTTTCTTTTTATATATCCTTTAAATAACAATAATTATCTTTTTCATTAAATGCCGTTTTATTGTTAAATAATATTTCTTGTAAACCCGCCAGGCCGCTGGGCCGCCAACTTCAACAAAAATGACAAAATAAAAAAATTCTCTGAAAGTGATTTTTTCGTTTTATATATCCTTTGAATAACAATGTTTATCTTTTCAAACTTCATTAAATGGCCGCCAACTTTACAAAAATGACAAATAAAAAAATTCTCTGAAAGTGATTTTTTCTTTTTATATATCCTTAAAATAAAAATAATTATCTTTAAAACTTCATTAAATGCCGTTTTATTGTTAAAATAATATTTCTGTAACATTTTTTTTTGGCCGCCAGGCCGCTGGGCCGCCAACTTCACAAAAATGACAAAATAAAAAAATTCTCTGAAAGTGATTTTTTCGTTTTTATATATCCTTTGAAATAACAATAATTATCTTTAAAACTTCATCAAATGCCGTTTTATTGTTAAAATAACATTTCTTTTTTAATTTTAACATTAAATTTTTTGGCCGCCAGGCCACTGGCCCGCCAGGCCGCTAGGCCGCCAACTTCACGCCGCCAGGCCGCCAACTTCACGCCGCCAGGCCGCTGGGCCGCCAACTTCACACGACTTAAAAAAGCTCATTGTACTGGAATTTTCATGAGTCGTCATTTTCATATGAATACATATAATTGTGTTTTATTTTTTCTGGTATATAGTTTATAAATAAAAAAAAAAGCCACCAGACGTTAAAAGATATTTGATTTAGTGCAGTTTGATAAAGTGATCAAGATTATATTCTAAATCAAAGCACTGCAAGCACTGAGGTAAACATTTGCTTGACATTACGGCATCCAGTCTTGCATAAGGATTTTTCAGAAAATCATCATAAATTACTGTTCAGGAACAATAGATATTTTATTAAATTACAAGAATTTGTAACAGAAGTACCAACGCCCCCGCCTCGTGGAAGTTTTATATGAAGCATAAAATTGTGCTGTTTCAAAAGATTGAGGTATGAATCTTAGGACTTTTTCTGAAAAAGTTATGGACTGGACACAAAATATACCCTATAACAGCTTATGTAAATCTTTGACCTCTACATGTGACCTTGACCTTGGAGGTAGGGACACTTGTGTTATGCATGACATGTCATCTTATCATTGTGACTAATTGTGCCAAGTATTTTCAAAATCACTTGATCTATGAAGAAGTTATGGACGGGACACAAAAAATACCATATAACAGACTGTTAACTTTTGACCTCTAAGTGTGCCCTTGACCTTGGAGGTAGGGGTGCAGGTGTTGTACTTGACATATCGTCTTATTATTGTGACTATTTATGCCCAGTATTTTCAAAATCCTTTGATATATGAAAAAGTTATGAACCGGACACAAAATATACCCTTTAACAGACTATGTTAATCTTTGACCTTGAAGGTAGGTGACCAATTGACACATTCCGGTTATGGACCGGACACAAAAGTGTGACAGACGGACGGACAGACGGATTGAGCCTATTTCTATATCCCCCTTTTTTCTTCGAAAAAGGTGGGGGACAAAAATTATGTATCAATGTAATCATTTTCGCGGGATAACAATCCACCAGGGTTTTTCAGTGCTCTGCCTGGATCGACCGGGGCTCTGCCTGGGTTAGTTGAGAATTATCGTAGTGCTGCCGTGGTCAGTGTGACCGCAACAATAATTTCACCCCGGATTTTCCGTATCATCCCAATAACTTATTGCAGTGGTCCTGGGCTCTGCTGGGAGTAAGGGAGACCGCAGCTTAAAAATCACTGGTGAGGAGTTAATTAAGGGCTTCTCCCCCTCATACAAAAAAAGGTCAAATTAAGAAGTTGTACTGTTACAATGTCTAATCAAAAATAAAGTTACATAGGTTATAATTAAATATTTAACAATATTTACTTAAAACATTATAAATCATTAATATATGCTGGTAATATTTATTAACAGTGAGAAAAAAATGCAGCCTGACTAAGACTCAATCCAGAGACCCTCAGAATACATGTACCATACCTCAGCACTACCAAAAAACCCAGAACCCTTGGAATAACATACTGCAGGTCTACAGCTTAAACATATTTTTTCATCTTTACATTGACATAACCCCCATTATATTGAAATTGGTCTTTTTTCATTGGAATACTTAAGTGACTAAGTGAATTGACCACCATAAGCTTATTAGACCCTTAATGTAACAGGGAGAAAAAGTGCAACCTGACTGGAGCTCAAACCTGTCATGCATTGAATACCATTCCACAGCTCTACCAACTGAGATATAAGGTTTCTTAATTACATATCTTCTCCCCTTATTATTCAACAGCTTAATATAATGTGACATCTCTACCATATTGAAATGTTTGCACAATAACAGAGTATACTTCTTAGCTATATATTACATTTTGCACCAAATATCAGAGGGTCAGAAAAATGTGCCGTTTGACCGGGATCCTCAAACGGCAAAAGTTCATGGCAATTTCTTTTGGGTTTCAGGTTTTTCTTCTTTTTAAGGGATGTAACTCATGTTTACTCATTTGTTTGTTCTTTTCTGTCTATCTTAGTCATTATGTATATTTAATAACAAAAATATATCTTTTATATTTATAAATTGAATAGAATAAGATGGAAAATTTACCAGTTTAAGAAGTTCATCAAATAGATGGAGGTCCAGGAATGATGAATATGCATAGAAATATTATTTTTAGACTGGCTTTATAAAACTTATAAACTTGGTTTTTCTATTTGTTGCAGCTAGTAATTTTATATTTATTCATTTAAACCTGGGTTATCAGTTAAGATTTCATCATAAAGATCTTCAGGACTCAATAAATATTTTTTTTGTGGTTTCAGGGGAAAATAAAATACTATTTATGCCAAATCAAAGCCATGATGCTGCCCTATAATGGCTAAATGATTCAAAAATATAAACTGAATTTACTATTCATGGGACTTTAAATCAGAAAAAAAAACTCAAAGATGAATGAGTAAATGTATTTATTTAAATTTATCATTTTAAATTTTATCATAACTTGGTAAATTTCAAAACATCAACACAAAATATGTTAAGAGAGAACTGTTTAAAATGATATTTTAATTCCAGTGTAATTATTAATTTTACAGTCACTACTTTCTGGAAAAATATTTTGGTGTATGATAATAGAGTAAAACACATTATTTGGCACTTATATCATTATTCTAAGAGAAAAGATCTAGATTTTAAAGTGTAAGAGTGAGATATAGCATGAATCGAGGGAACTTTGATATACAGTAGTTGCCTATGTTGCCTAGTTTCAGATGCAACCCTGGTCCTAGCAGTTTGGTCCCATCTGTAAGATTGTTGTTTTATCATGGTGAAGATGGGATCATAGCTATCTCATGATCCTAAAATGGATCACAAGATCAAGATGTGACAACTCAACAACAGATCACCTCCCTAATGGATAAGATTTCCATTTACTTAATTTGCATTTATTCATAATGATAACAAAACTTTTCTTGAAGGTTTTAGATACATAGTATTTGTATTTAATTGGTAGGATTATGTCATGGTTCATAACTGTTCACTGTTAAGGGGAGAAAATGTGTAAGTGGCCATATAGCTCAGTCAGTCAAGTTATAGTATGGTACTTTGAGGGTCCCGGGTTCAAATCCCGGTCAGGCTGCAAATTTTTTCTCATCCGGGTACAATTGGCAACAAACTTGTTGCCTTGACTGCATATAGCTAAGAGTTAATTCACAATTAGCTCTGTATTACAGACAAACTTCAATATAGCGGAGAAGTAATTATAATGGTTCAGAACTGTTCACTATTTAGAGGAGTTGATGTGTAAGCAGCTTAATAGCTCAGACGGTAGAGCTGTAGTAAGGTATTCTGAGTGTCCCGGGTTTGAGTCCTGTTCAGGCTGCACATTTTTGTCACCATGTTACAAAATTACCAATTGGTAGGACTTTAATTAAGAATCTTGTGATAATCCTCAATATAATATATTTAATCAAACTGGACTAAAATTATAAAGTTTTAATACGCATTAAATTTTTTTAATTTTGTTGCATGTAATTATACAAATTGATTAACTTGTATGAGTGATATTGGTGGAGTGACAATGAAAAAACCATATGTTCATGTATATATAGAAAACAACTGTTGAATTATAGAAATTAAAAGGTAAATTTATTTACAGAATGATGTGGTTCCTGCAGGATTTTCACCAGAGGTCTGGTTTGTAAAATTTCAACCAAGGGTAAAATACATATTTCAGGGGGTGTCCGTGGCTGATTGGTTAAGGTCGTTGACTGCTGTGAGTTCGAATCCCAACAAGGGACTTTGGATTCTTTCATGTGAGGAAGCTATCCAGCTAACTTACGTAATGTCAGCGGTTCTACTCAGGTGCCCGTTCGTGCCTGAATTATGCACGGAAGGGCACCTGAGGTCTTCCTCCACCAGTAAAGCTGGAACGTTGCGATATGACCTATACTGTGTTGATGTGACATAAAACCCAAAACAAACAAACAAACATATTTCAGTGTGTACATGTATTTGGTATCGTTGGCCTAGTGGTTAAGGTGTCTGCCTTCAGTTTGTGAGGTTGAAGGTTCAAGCCCCCACAGGGAGAGTAATTGAAGTATGAATGTTTATCGTGGGACTCGTTCCTAAAAAGCTGCTTCTTGAGCTGCTAGGTAGTTAAAATGAATGGTTACCAATTTCTATCCGCCTTGCGCCTGGCATAGTGGTAGGAGTTGGGAGGTACATGGTATGCAAGCAATTTATAGGTGTCTCATAAGTCAGAAATGGCTGGCCCAGGTAGTGGTGACACTATAATAAACAAGACCTTTTCCCAATACCTTTTATTTGGTATTTAACTTGTTTACAAAAAAGGCAAGTCCTTGATGTAATACTATATTTATTGTGTCACGGTTCAGGGAAGAAAATGTGTAACACGCTGCCCTTGGATAGCTAAGTTAGTAAGAGCTCTGGTACGGTATTCCAAGGGTCCTAGGTATGAGTCCGGTGGGGCTGCACATTCTTCTCACCCTGTGACATTTGATACCCAATTTGAAGCTGTGACTCACTGCAGAATATAGCCCAGAGTTAAATTCACATTGCTTTGTAACCTGAGAAATTTGAGGATGAATTTAAATATAGCAGGAAAGTATCTCAATAGCTTTTAGGGGAGAAAATGTATAAGAGGCCGAATAGCTCATTCGGTAGAGCTGTGGTATGGTATTCGAGGGTCCTAGGTTCGAGACCCGATCAGGCTGCACAATATTTATTTTTGTTTTGTTGCATTCTTCACTTCACTTTCTTCGCCCCCTTGACTGCAACAGAACAAAATAATGAAAACTAGAACTGCCACTATCATGGCGTGAATACCCCCGCATACCACTTTGTCAGAATCAACAGTGGCCATTTAGAGCTCAAGAACAACCTCCCTGCCAAATCTGAGGTTACTAAGCCAGTGCATTGCTAATTAAGTTATGTATTCTACATGCTTCAAATGTGAAAATGTCAAAATCAATACATTGCGGACAGGACATTCTTTAGCAATTGAGAAGAAAAGCTTTTTAGTCCCCTACCGGTTTACCGGAGGGGACTTTAGGTTTACCCTTCGTCCGTCTGTCCGTCCGTCAGTCCGTCCGTCTGTCAGTCCGTCAGTCCATCCGTCCACAAAACTGGATCCCGCTATAACGCAAAAAGTACTGAAAATATTTTAATGAAACTTGATATATGGATAGATGGCAGTATGGAGGTTATGCACGTCTTTTTCTTTTCTTCCTATGTTGAAAATTCTGGTTGCTATGGCAACAAATAGACTGAAAATATGACAAATTTTACACATAAACTGGATCCCGCGATAACGCAAAAAGTACTGAAAATATTTTTATGAAACTTGATTTATGGATAGATGGCAGTATGGAGATTATGCACGTCTTTTTCTTTTCTTCCTATGTTGAAAATTCTGGTTGCTATGGCAACAAATAGACTGAAAATATGGCAAATTTTACACATAACCTGGATCCAGTGATAACACAAAAAGTACTGAAAATATGTTTATGAAACTTGACATATGGGTAGATGGCAGAATGGAAATTATGCACATCCTTTTCTTATCTTCCTATGTTGAAAATTCTGGTTGCTATGGCAACAAATAGACTGAATTTCAAGATTTCTTATTCTAGTTTTTAAGTTTTTTCACTATAAGTTCTTTATTTCTTAAGGTATTTTCTTCAAACTTTAAATATAAGTTGCTTGTCATCAATCATATCATATGTGGCAAGGTTTACAACTCTAGTACAAAATTTATCAGAATTACCTCCCTTGAACTTAAAATTTTCATGAAAAAAACATTGTTTTTTTTAATAACTTCTTTTTCTAAATGTATCTACTTCAAACTTCATATAAATGTTTCTTATTGTCACTCAACATTTGTGAGTGTTCAATACTCTAGCAAGACTATTTCCAGAATTATGCCCCTTTTTGAACTTAGACTTTTTTTCGAGAAATTGGTAATTTTCACTCCAACTTCTTCAATCATGATAGGATTTTAAAAATGATATATTTTGATAACAGGGATGTTTAAAAAAAAACTTTAGAGTGTCCTTCAGTCCGTCTGTCTGTACATAAAAACTGTTTCCTGTGATCACTTTTAAAGAACTTTTTCAACAAATTAACTTAAAATAGGAACATAAGTGAATGGCCCTTCAGAATGTTGCTTGGGCTCTTACCGGTAGGGGACTTATGGATTGCTTGCAATACTATGATAATTGCTTGTTTGTCAAGGTCCCTGTGACCTTGACCTTTGACCCAGTGACCTCAAAATAAATAGGGGTCACCTTATAGTTATGATCAACATCCATGCCAAATATGAAGACTGTGGGTCAAAGGAATCTTAAGTTATTGGGCGGACAAACCTTTTGAAGTCAAGGCCCCTGTGACCTTGACCTTTGACCTGGTGACTTCAAAATCAATAGGGGTCATCTACTAATCATGACTAACTTCCATGACAAATATGAAGACTGTGGGTCAAAGGAATCTTAAGTTATTGGGCGGACAAGCTTTTTGAAGTCAAGGCCCCTGTGACCTTGACCTTTGACCTGGTGACCTCAAAATCTATAGGGATCATTTACTAATCATGACTACCTCCATGCCAAATATGAAGACTGTGGGTCTAAGGAATCTTAAGTTATTGGGCGGACAAGCTTTTTGAAGTCAAGGCCCCTGTGACCTTGACCTTTGACCTGGTGACCTCAAAATCAATAGGGGTCATCTACTAATCATGACTAACCTCCATGCCAAATATGAAGACTGTGGTCAAAGGAATCTTAAGTTATTGGGCGGACAAGCTTTTTGAAGTCAAGGCCCCTGTGACCTTGACCTTTGACCTAGTGACCTCAAAATTAATAGGGGTCATCTACTAATCATGACTAACTTCCATGGTAAATATGAAGACTGTAGGTCAAAGGAATCTTAAGTTATTGGGCGGACAAGCTTTTTGAAGTCAAGGCCCCTGTGACCTTGACCTTTGACCTGGTGACCTCAAAATCAATAGGGGTCATCTTCTAATCATGACTGACCTCCATGCCAAATATGAAGACTAAGGGTCAAAGGAATCTTAAGTTATTGGGCGGACAAGAAAAAACCGACGGACAGCCGGACAGCCGGACGGACAAGCTGATTCCAGTATACCCCCCTTACAACTTTGTTGTGCGGGGGTATAAAAATAGAGAGTCATCGATGGGTCACGCAGAGGTGACAGTATGATTAAACGCCAAATTTAAGGCGATTGTACGCTAAATATGAAGCAACAAAATGATTTTTTATTGTCACGGTTCAGAACTGTTCACTATTTATGGGAGATGATGTGTAAGCGGCTTGATAACTCAGGTGGTAGAGATGCTGTACAGTATTCCGGGGGCCCTGGGTTTTAGTTCCGGTCTGGCTGCACATTTTTCTCACCCTGTGACACTTGGCGCCCAAGGGGGGACCATGACTGAATATAGCTCAGAGTTTAATTAACATTTCTTTGTAACTCATTAATTTCGAGGATGAACTTAAATATAGCAAGATAGTATGTCACGGTAAGAACTGTTCACTATTTAGGAGAGATGATTTGTAAGCGGCCGGATAGCTAATATAAAAAGAGCCGCAGTACAGTATTCCGAGGGTCCCGGGTTCAAGTTCCGGTCAGGCTTCATATTTTTCTCACCCTGTGACACTTGGCACCCAACAGGGGACCATGACTGAATATTGCTCAGAGTTTAATTTATATTTCTCTGTAACTCTGTGAAATTGGAGGATGAATTTCTATAAAGCAGGGGAGTATGCCATGGTTCAAAACTGTTCGATAGAGCCATGGTACAGTATCCTGAGGGTCCCGGGTTCGAGTTCAATTCAGGCTGCAGATTTTTTTCACCCTGTGACACAAGTGGCGCCAAACGGGGGACCGTGACTGAATATAGATCAGAGTTTATATTTATTTCTCTGTAACTCTGTGAAATTCGAGGATGATTTTAAATATAGCAGGGGTCAGAATTGTTCACTATTTTGGGGAGATGATGTTTAAGCAGCCAGATAGTTAAGTTGGTAGAGCAGCGGTATGGTATTCCGAAGGTCCCAGGTTCAATTTCTGCTCGGGCTGCACATTTTTCTCACCCATTGACACTTTGCGCCCAACGGGGGACCGTGACTGAATAATTATAAATTAGCTCAGAACTTAATTTACATTTCTCTGTGAAATTCAAGGAAGAATTTCAAATATAGCAGGGGGTATGTCACAGTTCTGAAGTGTTCACTATTTAGGGTCCCGGGTTCGAGTTCCCAGTCAGGCTGCACATTTCTCTCACCCTATGACACATGGAAAAAATATGTCCCTCTCATCATTTTATTTTTTTGTGTTGTTGCGGTTGAAGGGCCTATATTCACAAAATACGAAAGGAAAAAATGCAAAATAAATTTTTTATTTTTTTTGTTCCCCCAAGGGCAAAGTAACCCAAAACCAAACAAAATAACGAAATGGCTAAACAACACATAGTTAAGAAATCCGGGTAGCAGACTTTTCCATTTGAGAGGGTTCACACCAAAGGGGCCACACAAAGAATTTCACAATGCATTGCTTAAATCAGAAAGTTTGGGGAGTCCATTTTTAATTAAATTTTCCCTTTTTGCAAAATTTTTGGAGTTGGAAACTTTTTTGTAACTTTTTGATACAAATTTAATGCAATTTAAAATGAGATACTCTTAATCATTTAAAAAAAAGTATTAGATAAAGTTTTTTTATTTTTTTGTTGATTTGATATGTGAATAAATGTTTTGCATCTTTTTTTTTTCTTTTTTTTTCTGTATTCTTGTCGCCTAAAGAATGCTGTATAAGACCTTTTTTTTATCATTTGTTTTTCTGTGCTTCTTTTATGTATATTTGTTGTCATTTTAGTGCATGTTAGTTTTTGTTATGTGACAGCTGTGTTCAGTTTTTTAATTTTCCAATTGGGGGAAATAGTTTCAAAAAGTTTTGTTTTCCCTTTTTTTCTACTTTTTTTTTTTTTTGGTTTCAAATTAAATTTAAATTAATTATTTAGACATAAATTTATCTGGGAGTCAGATAAAAATGTTCACAACTTTTAAATTTTTATATGATACTTGTACTGTTTTTGTTAACCAAATTTTTATGATGATAATTCAGATCTGCTATGATATTGCCAAAAATATCTGGAAAATTTGGCAAATTATTAAAAGTAAATTAAACATTTACTTTAAATTTTTTTAAAAAAAATTAAAAAAAATTAATTCTATTTGATTTTGGTAGTGTACATAAAAAGAATTTTGTATGAGTAATTTTTTTGTTTTTTATTGGGTTTATTTTCTTTTAAAAATTTAATGCTTTTTACCCTATTTTTATTGTTAATTTAAATGTTTTTCAGATTTTTATAATGTAAATTTATTTCTTTAAAACTTTTTTATTTTTCTTTTATAAGATTGTTTGTTTGAATTTTTAAGGATAGTCATTAGTGGGGAAAACTATTAGTAATTTTTGTTTTTTTTGAAACCCCTATAATAAAGATTATCTACCTCTTATTTTAATAAATTTTTCCGCCTTTTTAAAACGGCCAAGGAACAACCCCCTTTAAATCGTGTTTTAATTTAGGGTTTTTTGAAAAAAAAATCATTGATTGTGAATATTAAAAAATATGAAAAGTTTTTAGACCCTTTTATAAGAAAATGTTAGGTAAATAAATACAAGGTTTTTAAATTATAGTACCCTTGTAAAATTTTTCGGGTATTTTTGACCTAGTTTGGAAAATTGGCCATTTTCAATAAAGCTTAAGATAGTTCTAGCCAATAAAAAATAAAACAGGATAAGAAACAAAGTTTAACACCCTACAGTTTTAAAAGCAAAATTATTTTCATGAATTTAATACTTTTAGAAATTGCAGGTTTTTCAAAATCCTATCGAAAGATCAAAATTTGGCGATTTAGTAAATTTCACGCCATATATTCTGGAGAAAAAAAATCTGTAAATATTCAAATACGCACCGAAATAATTTCTCTATGGAGGATTTATACAATCACAGCGGTTGTTTGTAAATAAATTTATAGGCAAGTTTTTTAAAAAACTGTGTAAAAAAATTACGACCCGTGTGTTATTAGCGACAGGAAGGCGAGCTAGGAAATATTGCCTTTGTCTTTGCAAATTAAGTCAAGCATTCTGAACTATCTGGTGCAAATTGATTAATGATAAAAAAATAAATTTGTTCTATGCTGTATTGCATGTCAAAGAAACTTTACTCTGATTTTGATGTGGATTTTCCTTGGTTGAAATTTGTGCATACTTCTTTAGATTCTCTCGGTCTGTCAAGTTATTGGATTTTTCAAACAGTTAGTTCTGTCCTACATTTTAAGAAAATTATTTCTGCTAGAATTAAGGATCAGTTTATTCAAGATTGGCAATCTTCTATTCATGAATCCAGTAATGTCTGAATTATAGAATTTTTAAAAACTCAATTTGGTTTGAAAATACTTTAAACATTTTACCATCAGATTTAGCAAATAGCGTTTTTCAATTTCAGATGTATGAACCACAAATGCCAATTGAAACAGGTAGATTTTTTTAAATTTGGATAGAAAGTCTAAGAGTGTGCTGTTTTATGTTCTGATAATTTGTTTAGGTGATGAATTTCATTATTTATGTCACTGTTCCTATTTTAACACTGAGAAACACATATTTAGACAATTCATTTTTTTTCATAGACCTTACATTATTAAATTTTCTAATTTAATGATAGTGAAAGCAATATGTTTTATTCAATCTAGCAATATTCTGTAAGAAAATAATCTTTGTGCTTAATAATTCATATTGATATTTTTTTTTTCATTTTGATCTCATTCTCCGATTCTAAATTGTTAAGTATAAATATGTTATAATTTTTATTCTATTTTTTATTCTATTTTTGTTCTCTTTTTTATGTACATAATTATGTTCATAACATTGCCATTTCAATTATGTATCACTTTACTTTGTTTTGTAAAACATTTGTTATATTGTTGTTTCTCACATGCCCAGTTGGCCTTGAGATATCAAAAAAATTGAAACAATGAACTACTCGGCCCCTTTTCCCTAGTTTTTGGGAAAAGGCCTCGAAAAACTTAGTAGTATGAATAACAGAAGGATGCGGTATTTCGGTTAACTCGCTAAGAAAAAATGTAAAAAAGTTTTTGTTGGGTTTTGACAAAGTGTAGTTTTAATATATGTAGTAAAGTCCCCCTAAAAAAGTGAACTATAGTACAAAAACAAACTAATTTTTTTATATATTTATTATGGTTGTAGAAAAGAAAGACAAAAAACCCGTTTACATTTGGATTTGTTTAAAAATTTAACCCATGGGGTATTTGAATTTCAAAATTTTTGTCGACAATTTTTAAATATAAGAGTGGGGAAAACATTTGTGTAAAAATATAATTTTTTTTAAAAATTCTTTTTCGTTTTTATCGAAGTAGGGTGAAATCTTAAACCCTATTTTTTCAGGGTTTTTATAGATAATAGCCGAGGCAGTTCCGAATGACTTGAAACTTGGCTTGCTTTTGGAAACGTTGTTCCAGTTAGGTGGTTTCCTGCTTACATTTGTTAGTGCATGATTGAACGGGAAACCATTTGCAATCGTGCCAATCGCAACTTTTCGGCCCTTTCCGTCACTCTTCGGATTAATTATAATAGCCGAGGTTGTTCCGATTCGGGCGATTCCGTCATACTGCGGAATCAGACGAAGTAATATTACGGAAATCTAAGCTATTTTAGTTACTTTGGAAATCCCAGTTTGTTTTTCTATTTTTACTTGATTCCGTTTAAATTCTTTTTCAAGACGCAAAAGTTAGTTTCTTTTATAATTGGTTTTTGTCTTTATTAGTGTTATAAAATAGAGAATGGTTACTGTAGTATTATTCCGTCTCCAAAGGTCGGTCCTGCTTACCAAAATGTCGTGACCGAATCACGCATGGTCAAGTTATATTTAGATCTACTGACATAGTTTAAACGTCTTGCTGAGGTAATCTAAAAATAGTCCATGCATATCATTAACCTTACCACGTGCTGATCTCCTGTCCATAGATATTTAAGGTGTATTGTTTGGTTTTATTAACCTGTCAATTGCATACTGATTACACGGTCGATGCACGCAGTATATTAAACTTCGGTATTGTTTGGTTTTATTAACCTGTCAATTACATACTGATTACACGGTCGATGCACACAGTATATTAATCTTCGGTAGATTTTCGGTAAGCTCCGTAAGATAGACGGTGTACGATGGAATTTAATTTAATTTTTATCTCTTAACTAATAGTACTCAGCGTTGTAGCGCAATCGGGTAAAGCACGAGTTTATAATCTAAGTCTCACACGTGTTTTAAGTTCGAGACCGCGTTGGTCCATGTTTTTTCTTATTAATACTTTCAACATTATTGAAGCTATATATTATTTTATTTTATGTTGTTTGGTTTTTTTTATGTTTTTACTTAATTTTGTTATGTCTATACTCTTTTTAAATAACATGTTTTTAAGAATTCATGTTTAAATTGAAACGGATTAAAATCAATAAATGTATTTTCAATGCCGTAAACACACTACAAATCTGTTCCATTAAAGAATACTGCAAAAATAAAGAAAGAGTACTAAAACAACGGCAACAGTAAGGATCGAACCACAGACCTCTCATCAGACCTATCAGGCATTCTCTTAACCGACTGTGCTATTGTGAATTAACGAAAACCTTCACATTACGCTGGCGTGACTTTCAATCCATGACTAATATACTTCACATTAATTCTCGTAAACTACACGGACCAAACCGAAGTGGGACCGAATATTTAAATGAGTCCTATAATGTATTCATAATTGACAGGTCAATAAAATCAGACTATAGATGTTCGGTAAGTTCCGTGAGATGTACGCTGTACGATGGAATTTAATTAGTCGCCGAAAGAAACCGCCACAAAATGTAAACAAAGAGGTCACATAAATCAGTGTAAATTGCAAATGTCGGCACTTTGGAGGAAAACGTTCGCGTTTTTCAATCTAAAAGCTTGGACATACGATTTTATGTCACAGGTCATAGACACTACAGTTGAAAGGCAGTTTTAATATGTTTGTTAAAATATCAGTGGTTGACTTAATATTTATTTAAGTACGTTAGATTATACGGGATAAATTTCGGGTACTGCAGTCCGTGTGATTTTGTTGTTCGCCGCAAGCTTCGTCAAAGTCATGCATATAGATCTGTTATGATAAAGATTTTCGTAATCATAGTTATATTTGTTTAAATTTTAATGATTTTGACCATTTTGTTTCCTACAAATTAAATCTTAGTCCATTCATCGGGCATTTATAACGTGCAGTACCGGCCCTGCACATTCTCGACACAGATCGGCTCTGGTCTTTGTACCTTTTATTATATACATGTAGATATGTATTTATTTATTTTCATACTATTAATTTTTTTTGTAACTGGATGCTTACCAACTTTCTTTTTTTTTTTTTCAGGCCTACCTCCTGATGACCAAAGTTGGGGAAAAAAAAAGATTGTAAAACATGGCCAAAGTTGTCTTACGAAGACCTTGTTGATTATTTGATCCACAAAAAGGCATATGATGGAAAGGCAATGAAATCCTTTCGGTCATTGTATGGATACAACTATGTACAAAATGGTTGGATTGGAGACATCTGGTCCTTAAATTATTAAATTATGATGGAGAAACATACCTGAAGGCAAAAATCTCACCTAGTCAACCAGGGGTAGGACGTAAAGATTATGAAATTTTTTTACAGGAGCCTATGTCGATAAATGAAAAAAAAGTATAACATGTTCTTATGTCGATAAATGAAAAAGTATAAGATGTATCTATGTCGATAAATGAAAAAGTATAAGATGTATCTATGTCGATAAATGAAAAAGTATAAGATGTATCTTTGTCGATAAATGAAAAACGTTTTGCCTGTACCTATGTCCATAGATGAAAAAAAGTGTTAGAATTGTTAGTGTCTTTTAATGAAAAATGTTTTTCAATTAAGCACCTATGTCTTTAACTGATAAAGGTGTTTCACGTTCCTATGTCAGCAAATGAAAAAGATAATTCATATATGAAATCTGGAATAATTAATTAGTTGAGGAAAATTATCTTCAAATTTGATTAATTTTCTTCAAATTGTAGAATATTTATGTGCTAATTTCCTTCATTAATTTTAGCAAATTCTGACTGCAAAACTACTTATTCAGATTGTGTATAATATAATTTATATTAAAGAGACTATAAGGAAGACATATTCAACAGGATCAACCCTTATAAATGCCTTGGGACTTGCCATTAAAACCAACACATGTATATAATATATATAGACTATTTATTTGTTTATCTTTTTATTTAAATGTTCATAACCCATCTGCAACACTGGGATAGGATTCTGTTCAGTCGGTCGTCTATCAATGAAATGCACTGAGCAGACCTGTAATTACAAAACAGATGTTTTGCTTTAGCCTTTTAAAAGCAGATATAAAAATGATAATCAAATAACTTTTTGTACATAATTTACTTATGATTCAAATTCATTTAATAGATAGATATCCTGTAAGTATTGAAATAAAAATAAAATGTAATGTCAAACTTAATTCTCACAGCGACAAGACATATGTATGCTGATATGTTATATATGTAACTTATTGTATGGGAGTAAGACAACAAATTTCGTCAACACTTATCTAAAATACAAAATATGTTTTTAACTTACGACTGATTTTGAAGGAGGGTCAAATCCTTTCCTATTTATTGATTTTAGCCACTGAAGACGCCGTTCGCCAGATATGGGAATGCAATGAAATTTGAATGGCGTCAGACACGGACATTCCTTCCCTTTTATATCATTATGCAGTGTACATGGCGAGTTTTCCCCGTCGTACAGCTTTTTCTGGTTATTATTACAATTCACTACAGCAGACTGCCTACCACCACCTCGTTGATAAGGCATAATCACTCGCTTTTATCAAAATATTTGATATTTTGGTTAAATTGTGTTTTTCACTCCCGTAATGGCGGACGAGGAGATTGAAGAGTATTTTCCAGGGGAGACTACTTTTGCGGAAAAGCGGAGATAACATTGTCTATATTTGTAACAGTTTAATATTATATCTATGGTAGGAGAAGGCCATATAAAAGCAAATCAATTACTGAACAATTAAGGACCACAATTATTTTTCATAATCATAAAAATTCAAAAATAAAGTAACGTTGCTAAATGAAACAAGCAAATTCGTTGAATTTATATCCCCCGCCGAGTGCTGGTTATTATTAACACAACAACTGAAGACATAAGGCTTTATTTATATATTAATCATGGCATAAACTGTAATATTCTTTGAACTTGAAGCCTTGTACCTTCAAACAAATTTTTTTTTCACTATATACATATAAGGTAAATCTATGACCCCCTGGAGTGGGGCCAATTTTGACCCCAGGGCTAAAATTTGAACAATTTTGGTGGAGGACCTATAGGTTATATCATAAACCAAATATCAAAGCTCTAGGCCTTGTACTTTCAGACAAGATTTTTTAATTTTGCATTTTTTAAACTCCATTTCTGGCCCTGTGACCTACTTATGCAACAGACCGGAACCATTTGATCAACTTTTGCAGGGGACCACCCTAGGATCATTCCTATAAAGTTTGGTTGCTGTGCAGTCATTTGTTTCTTAGGAGATGTTGTTAAAAGAAATTGCTGATGACGCACGACGACGGACGGTGGGGGATCACAATACCTCACCTAGATGTAAAAACATCTTAATCTCCAGACTTTATTGCCATTTTCAAGGCATCAAGAAGGGATCTCACAATTTTCAAATATTTTTAAATGTTATTGTAACAAATCATTTTAATTCTTCTTTAATAAAAACTAGAAATGTGTCCATAGGACACGGGTGCCCCCACCGCGCCACTGTCCTGTCAATCTTATGACTCTAGGTCAAATATTTTTTGAAAACTAAACATCTTTTTACTAAGTCAAGGGCAAGAACTTGCAACGACCCTAGTTATTTGTTGTTAATTTGATATTAAAGTTTGTAATTAAGATATAATTGTAATTATCTTAATACTTTTCATTTCAGAAAATATAAGTAACTTTTCTTGTAATAATTAGGTTTAAACCATGTATATACTACCATGTACTTCAACTCTCTATTATCTATTGCTTAATCAGTAGATAACCTGTCCAAGTTATTAATAGATTAGGAAAACTGCCCATTGGTCAATTCCAAGTGGGTCTTACATAAATAGCTGCATCACTTGTGCAGTCCCTCTATCTCTCACTCCACTGACCTTTGGATTTAATACAGTTTATTGACTAGAAAATATTTTCTAGTAATTAATTATGGAAGAGTAAATGTTTAAAGTTGTCTAAACACCATGATGGTGATTTAACAACTTGTTGAAATGTTGTTAAGTTTTACAGTTCTTATTTATTCTAAGTGCAAGTTTGTGTAACTTGATGGAATTCATATATACATAGTGTTTAAATTGTTTATGATAAAGTGTTAGTATCTTTTGTGCCAGATGTGCTAAGTTTACTGCTTCACCATGAAGGTGATGTAGGTACTTAGAAAAGTTTGTGTATAAGTGAATGAGGTTGTAAAGTACCTTGATCACCATGTTGGTGAATTAACCACTTAGGAAATTTACACCATGTTGGTGATTTAACAACTTAGGGTTTTTCTGAACATAAAAAGTTTAGTTCCTTAATCACCATGTTGGTGATTTAACTACTTAGAAAATTGTCTTTCGTACATAAAAAGTTTAAGTTCCTTAATCACCATGTTGGTGATTTTAACTACTTAGAAAAATTGTCTATTAAATTACATAGGTATAATGAATGTGAAGTTCCTTGATCACCATGTTGGTGAAATATTTCAGTTTGTGAAATAGTGAATGAAAGTGATTCAAATTTGAACAGTGTTAGTTAAGTGAATCATTAGTGATGTGCTATAAGGTGAATTTTCAGTAATGTGTTTTTAACGTGAATTTTAGTGAAGTGTTAGTAAATGAAACTTATGTGAAGTGTTAGTAAAGTGAACTTAAGTGAAGTGTTAGTAAGTGAACTTTAGTGAAGTGTTAGTAATTGAAGTTAAGTGAAGTGTTTAGTGCGTGTATTATAAGTGATGTGTTGATATTAATGACAATGATTCATGACTCTTATTCTGAAAAAGTGAATTTTTCAATGATGACTTAGCGAGTTATTGTAGATGTTAGAAAAAGAAGAACTTTTGTGCATGCATTGATGTAAATAACTTTAAAATGTAGAACATAGTAAATAAAATTTAGATTAGATGAACACCTCTTTTTGTTATATTTGTTATATTTATTTATATAAATAAGTATCTAAATCTGGTACTAGACGAATCCCAAAAACTGAGCATCTTGTTGAGGTAAATTAATTTTACTTATGATATCACACGCCCAATTTGCCCGCAGGATCGCTTCAATGGTGGCAGCGTGGGATAATTTTAAATTCAACGGTGTGATATCGCGTATGTTTATGTTCTTTATTCATTTGGATTGTGTTTTGATGGAAAAAGTGCTATGTGAATTATATTGAGTTTAATGTAGTTGTGATTTTAATAACTTTTAATTTGAATTTAAATCTAGTACCAGTGATACTAAGTCAAAATGTCAGATATTGATTCTTAAGTGACATTTAGTCATAAAATGCAAAAAGAGGGTGATGGTAAAATGCTGGAGTTAAGCATAGAGGCTGATATTCATAATACAAATGAGGAAAACTGGGGAAACTGATATTGGCACTCAAAATGACGAAACTGTGAGTGAATTAAGTGAAGACAATCTAGAACAGGAGCCTGTAAGAAATAAATTTGAACAAAAATTTGAGAAAATTATGTTTGAAAATGACCAAAGAGTTTAAAATGAATATGCATCAAATAAAAACAAGTTGTTCAACAATCCCTTGAAGAATTTGATGAAAAATTTTTTGAAAAGTTTTCAAACACAAGTTGATAACATGAATTTCGAGAAAAAGTCACGATAAGCAGGGATTATGTGCAAAATGACAGATATGTCTCTTCCATTGAAGATAGTGTTATTTAACAAGGTTGACAAATCATGTTGAAAGAGAAATGGTGCTTCAGGAGGCTATTCTTTCAGGAATGAAAATTAAGCCTCAAAATATATAACGGTTCGGATGATTTAGATGAATATCTTACTCAGTTCCAATATAGTTGCAGAAATTAAATAATTGGATTTATGAAACTAAAATCGTTTATACTTAGCAAGCAGTCTTAATGGGGAATGCTAGGGCAATTTTCTATGTGAATTAGGATTCTCAAGAAAAGGAAAAGCTTTGAAGCTAAAGTGCATGCATTTACAGAAACATGATATGGTTCAGTAACATCGCGCTGAAAATTTATAGATCCAAGTTACAGACTCGTACTTTACAGAAGCATGAGACATTGCCAGAATTGGCACAGTCAGTCCGTAAGGTTAACGCGACAGGCATATCCTAGTGCGGCAACAGATGTGTTGGAACTTTTAGCAATGGAACATTTTATAGATGCACTGCCAGATACAGACATTAAGGCTAAGACTAAGAGAAGTCGGTTCCAAATCAAAAATAAGTGAAGCAGAAGAAAATAGCTGTTCGCTTGGATGCACACAAAATTGCTGACAGAAATAGGGGAAAATATTCAGTGAGAAGTGTTTTTCCAGAAGAAAACAAAACTGACCGGAAATTGAATGAACTATCATATCAGATGGAGAAATTGGCAAAGGAAGTTCAAGGTTTATCAATCTATGAATCTTAACAGAGGATTAAGATATCGTAACACTTATCAAAATCCTCATTGGCAGAGCACAAGAGGATCAAATAACTATGCTAGAAATAACACTCGAAATCACACAGTGTCAAGACCCCCAGCTAAGAAAGGTGAAAATGAGGTAGTCAATTCGGGAAACGCTCAGAGCTCGGGTTTAAGGACCGAAACTCAGCAGGTATCCCAAGGTCCACTCCAGAAAAATTAATCTACAACATAAGTACCAATGATACATGGACTTTTGGTTATGATCCCAATGTTCATGGGAGGCCAGTCCTCGTTTTTAATTGAATACAGGTTCTTAATGTAAGGGCATATTTGAATAAAAGTGTTTTTGGATAAATTGAATTTAAAATTTACCATTAGAAAAAGGGAATTTAAATAATTGGTTTTTTTAAAACTGCAACAGGGGATTATTGCCCATTTTTATGGTAAAATTACTGCAAGGAAAATCTCACCTTGAAAAAACAGATGTTTAAACATCATGATATTTTACTGGCAGACCATTAAAAATGATGGTAATTTTAGGAATTGAACTTTCTTGAGATTATATAATTGGAAAAATTCATTTACACAAAAGAAGAATTGAAAAATTGGTTTAACAATATTATAAAATGTTCTAACAACAAGTGGGAGAAACTGAACTAAACAATGTTATAGATTGCTGGTTACCGAAAATGTTTATTATTACCCACAACAACAGAAATGATATTCCTGGAAAATCTTCTGGAATTTAGGAGACAAGTGATTGTGTCAATTGAACCAAATGTAACTTAAACACTGAAAAGAGTGGTGCTTTTGGGTGGGAAAAAGTTTAGTTTAATTGGGTCAACAAATGTCTTGCCAATTCGAGTGATAAATTTGAATAATAAAAGCTGCACTGTTTATAAAAATACGGGTTATAGGTTATGTTAAGAAGTGAATGTTCCCACAAGAAAAATGACTGTAAAAGCCCGGTAAATACAGTCAAGTTAAAAATGACCCAAATTGCTTTTTCCAGAAACATTTTTAAAGCTTTTTACAGAAAATTGTTCACAAAAATTTACATGTGATCAAAAAGATATAGTTAAGGAATATTGTTAAAGGGTATGGGATGTATTTTCAAAAGTCAAAATGAAGATAAGGCAAAACAAAATATTATAGGAGCATACAATAGATACGGGGTAAATAATAGACCTATTAAAACAACATCCATTAATAGAGTTTAAACCTCTTGCAAAAAGACAAAGCGGCGGAAAAAGAAATTATGGAAGGGAAAATGGCAAAAAGGGAATAATTGTACCCAAAAGCATAGCCCTTGAGTAGTCCCTGTTGTCATGGTTACAAACCACGATGGCTCTATAAGATTTGTTGTGAGTTTTAGGAAATTAAATGAGTGTACAAATTAAGGACAGGTCATCCTTTGCCTAAAATAGAGATTTCTTTAGATGCGCTTCTATTGGTTTTCTATTTAGACGTCATCCTTTTGGAATGGCAAGAGAATGACCGTAAAAAGACGGATTTCCATCCAAAGGGGGAAGTGGTTTGTGGGCAGTTTACGGGTAATGCCGTTTGGCTTATGTAATTCCCCCCGGCCACTTTTGAAAGACTATGGAAAGAGTTTTTAGCTGGATTAACCGGAAAGAATGCTTGATATTCTTGAATGATATCATTTGTATAATTTCGTACTTTCGAGCAGCATATAAAATCATTTAAGAAAGGTTTTATCCGTATAAGAATTCTAAAATAAAACTAATCCTGGGAAAAGTGTGTTTTGTGTCTTGCCAAAAAAAGTTGAGGTTTCTGGGGCATGTGATTAGCGAAAAAGGATTTATCACTGATGAAAAAAAAAGTGAAAAGGTGTCCAAATTGGGCCAACCCAAGGTCTGTGCGCCGGATGTTCGAAGCTTTTTAGGTTTATGCTCATATTACCAGAAACTGTTAACCAATTTGCACTAATCCCAAAACTTTACATAAATTTACTGAAAAGGAAAAATAACTTTTGCTGGCGACAGATATTGTTTTCTTACAAAATTGAAGGAAAAGTTAACAAACGCTCCATTATTAGCAATATCCAAGGTCAAATGAAACAATTTTGATAATCGATTGTGATGCAGGTCAGGATGCTACAGGATCTGTCTTGTCACAAAGATTTCCAAAATTTGGAGAAGAAAAAGAGAGGTGGTTGCTTATATAGTAAATGTTTTTATAGAGCCTGAAAGGAGGTATTGTGGGTAACGAGAAGAGAGCTTTTTAGCTGTTGTAAATGCGGTGAAGTACTTTCACCATTTATCTATTTGGTAATTCACTTCATTGTTGAGAAAGTGATTTTCCATGGTGCTTTAAGGAAGTTCTAAACTTTAAAAGCCCAAAAGGGAACAAATAGCCAGGTGGCTTGAATTTTTTGTCCACGTATGATTTTTGAAATTAAGTATAGAGGCAGGGCGAGTTTCATTCAAATGCAGATGCATTATTCGAGGAGACCCTGTATATGTCTGAAGATTGTCCAGATTGTGATTAGAGCCTGAGTGAAATATTTGTAATTTTTGTCATCCAACTAACACAGTCAGTCGCTTTGGTGGCATGTTTTGATTGATTCAAAAGATTGTTTTAAGCAAAGGAGGTTGTAGTCCCCAAAAGAAAAAGTAGGCCAAGAAAGTTTCTAAGAACACAAATAGGGACCGGGGGATAGTGTCCGAAATATTAAGTTTGGCTGGAGGAACTTATCGGAGAAAGAGGCCAGACCAAAAACGGGGGCCGCTGTTATCACAAGTAAATTCCCCTTACTTTAGGTACTGAGTTACCATAACAAATTTAACTAAAGACAATAAACAATTGTGGCAAAAGGTGCCAGAAATTATTGAGTTGAAAATGTTAGAAATGCTATTCTGTAGGAATTTTGAAGAAATAACAAAAAGGGTTGACAAAAGAAAGGGGAATCGTTTGATTTTCTTAAAGATGTTAGTGAAACAGGCTTAGGAAGGGGCCACCACTTACGAGAAGTAAAATGTTTTTCAATGAATGAAAGATCAAGTTATGAGGATTTTAAAGTAATGCGTTGATAATTGAGGCACCAAAAAATAAAGAGATGTTATATGTGTGTTTTAAAGAAATGAAAAGTTGAGAATCCAAAAAACCGCATTTTGGTCAGAAGTGTCGCCCAGTGTCGAGTGAAATAAAGTATTTTTTGGAATCGGTTTAGATTCCTTTTACAAATTAAAGATGGAATTCTTTATAAGAGTTGGGAAGTGATGATGGAAGGTGAACAGGTTGTTACATATAGTGTTACAAAAATTTTGGTACATTTAAAGCTTTTGTATGAGTTACAAAATACCCCCTTAGCGTGGAAACATTTGTGGGTATAAAGAAGGGAGGCCGCTTTATTTAAAGTCAGGAGAAATAAAGATTTTAAATGTGTATTCAATGAGGGGAAGGGACTTGACGGATTGGTGGTAATAAATGCATTGAATGTGTCAAGAAAAAAGGGCCCTTTAAAACGGCGCTAAGGCAAATTTAAACAATATAAATGTTAGGTGAAGCTTTAGAGAGGATTGCCATTGATTGATGGGCGCCCAATGACTCGTAGACTAAGGGTCAAAATAATATATTAACAATAGTACAAGATTTATTTCCAGTAAATGGATAAGTGGCCTGTGCCTAATGAGAAATCAAAAGAAGCCAAAACAGTAGTTGCGCATAATCGGTAGAAAATTTTCATAGAGATAATTTGGGCGTTCCAAAACAGATTTACCATTTTTGATCAAGGGACAAATTTTGAATCTTGTAGTGTTTTTAAAGAAAATGTGTCAAATATTAGGGTCGTCATAAGACAAGAACTACGGCATTTCGTCCCGCAGTTGAATGGTTTGCTGAAAGAGCTAATAGAACATTAAATCAAATGATTTCTTTAAATTTGTTTTTCTGGACTAATCAAAAAGATTTTGGATGAATATTTGTCAGTGTTAACACTTGCTTTATAATGCGTTCAGTTCAGGAAACTGGATTTTTTTTTAACCACAAGTGGCTATTGTGTTTGGGAAGGGGAACAACTTTCCCTATTGATTTAGTGTTAGGAAATTTCCCGGGAAACCTTTATAAACAAACACATAGTTGATTTTGCCCAAGACAGTTAGAGAGGGAAAATTTTAAAACTGTGCACCAACTCATTCCGTAAAAATATAAATTTGCTAGTTGAAACGCAAAAAAAAGGGAAAATTATGACCCCCTAGGGCTGTGGAAAATATATTTTAATGTTTGAAGGTGATTTGGTATGGGGTTATATTGCCCTCGGGGAAAAACCTGTGGTTTGCAGAAATTCGCTCAGACATTGGGGAATGGCCCCTTATTAAAGTTCTTTCTAAAATTAATGATGTGTTAATTAGAGCTCAGATGTCTCAACGGGTTCCCAAAACCTAAAGTTGGTGCATCATGACCGTTTAAAAAAATATTTAAGTGAATAACTTTGACATACTTAATTAAGTTATTTCATGTAAAAGGTTGTATTAAATTACACTGAATATATGCAGAGACTTATTAAGTTAAACATATTTTTCTTTATTTTTTCCCAGTATCTTTGTGTTCCATGTGGTAATGTTAGAAACAACAAATATCACTTTGCAGAAAAGGCACGCCTTAGAATGGCATTCAGGCTTTAGATACCAATGTATGATATGTAAAAGAAACTTCTCGAGGCCAAGTGTTACGTCACTCCCCATGCAGAAAATGTTAGGGAATCTGACTTTCAATTAATGGATATGACCGGAAACCGGAAAAATGTTCATTCAACAGTTACAAGAATGAAAAGATCTGAATTACCAAAACTAATTAGTTAAGGTTGGTTCGAAAAAAACTTTAAAAGAAAAAAAATTCCCAAATTTTCAAATGGCCAACACAGATAAAAAACCAATCTGCCAAAAAATGGGAAAGAAAAATCCCCAAAAAATAAGTTTCCCATTTTTGGGTGATTGTCAGTGAAAGTAAATTGGGGGGGAGTCTGATTCATCTTCCCAAAACCTCCAACCAGTAGTCCCGAAAACAAAAAAAAAAAAGAGTTTCCCCTTTTATCAAAATGTCAAAATTCAAGCTCCTCACCCAAGCTCCTCATCATCCCGTCAGTAGCATTAAATCAAAAAATGACACTCTCCTTTTTTTAACAAAGGGGAAAGACAAAATAACACCCTAAATGACCAAAAAAAAAGTTGTTACTTTTTTTGGCAATGATTTTTGACAAATTTTAGGCCCCTTTTCCCCGTCAGAAAAGAATAGGGAGGTCAAAATTTTGGTGGAAAAATCTATTTGAAACTTCAAAATTCAGTCTTAAAAAGATCTCTACAAGTCTACTGGCACGTTTTATCAGTGAAACCACAACCTATAAATGGCCAATATTTTCTGGACAGAGATCCATCCACGTTTTAAATATGTTTTGAAATACCTTAAGACAGATTCATTTGATATACGCACTCTCCCAAACGATACAAGAATTTTGTACGAACTGTTTTATGAAGCAAAGTATTATCAATTACCAGATTTCATGAAAGCAATTGCTACTAAAATCGAGCAAGTGAATGTTTTTGTTTAAAGAATGTATCATGACCAAAGTCAAACTTACAATATTTGTCATACTGTAACACTCATTTGGGGACCAAAACCTTATTTGGAGGGGGGCAATGCAACGACCCTAGTTATTTGTTGTTAATTTGATATTAAAGTTTGTAATTAAGATATAATTGTAATTATCTTAACATTTTTCATTTCTGAAAATATAAGTAACTTTTCTTGTAATAATTAGGTTTAAACCATGTATATACTACCATGTACTTCAACTCTCTATTATCTATTGCTTAATCAGTAGATAACCTGTCCAAGTTATTAATAGATTAGGAATACTGCCCATTGGATAATTCCAAGTGGGTCTTACATTAATAGCTGCATCACTTGTGCAGTCCCTCTCTCTCTCACTCCACTGACCTTTGGATTTAATACAGTTTATTGACTAGAAAATATTTTCTAGTAATTAATTATGGAAGAGGTAAATGTTAAAGTTGTCTAAACACCATGATGGTGATTTAACAACTTGTGAAATGTGTTAAGTTTTACAGTTCTTATTATTCCAAGTGGCAAGTTTGTGTAACTTGATGGAATTCATATATATAACATAGTGGTTTAAATTGTTTATGATAAAGTGTTAGTATCTTTGTGCCAGATGTGCTCAGTTACTGCTTCACCATGAAGGTGATGTAGGTACTTAGAAAAGTTTGTGTATAAGTGAATGAGGTTGTAAAGTACCTTGATCACCATGTTGGTGAATTAACCACTTAGGAAATTTACACCATGTTGGTGATTTAACAACTTAGGGTTTTTCTGAACATAAAAAGTTTAAGTTCCTTAATCACCATGTTGGTGATTTAACTACTTAGAAAATTGTCTTTCGGTACATAAAAAAGTTTAAGTTCCTTAATCACCATGTTGGTGATTTAACTACTTAGAAAATTGTCTATTAAATTACATAGGTATAATGAATGTGAAGTTCCTTGATCACCATGTTGGTGAAATATTTCAGTTTGTGAAATAGTGAATGAAAAAGTGATTCAAATTTGAAACAGTGTTAGTTAAGTGAATCATTAGTGATGTGCTATAAGGTGAATTTTCAGTAATGTGTTTTAACGTGAATTTTTAGTGAAGTGTTAGTAAATGAACTTATGTGAAGTGTTAGTAAGTGAACTTAAGTGAAGTGTTAGTAAGTGAACTTTAGTGAAGTGTTAGTAATTGAAGTTAAGTGAAGTGTTTAGTGCGTGTATTATAAGTGATGTGTTGATATTTAATGACAATGATTCATGACTCTTCTTATTCTGAAAAAAGTGAATTTTCAATGATGACTTTAGCGAGTTATTGTAGATGTTAGAAAAAGAAGAACTTTTGTGCATGCATTGATGTAAATAACTTTATAAATGTAGAACATAGTAAATAAAATTTAGATTAGATGAACACCTCTTTTTGTTATATTTGTTATATTTGTTATATAAATAAGTATCTAAATCTGGTACTAGACGAATCCCAAAAACTGAGCATCTTGTTGAGGTAAATTAATTTACTTATGATATCACACGCCCAATTTGCCCGCAGGATCGCTTCAAACTTTACAAATACTTAATATATCCCGAAGCAAACCCCAAGTTGAAAATTGCAAATTTAAACTACTGTAATTCAAGGGCAATAACTCTAACAAAACTGAAAAAAATCCACATGCAAAGTCCCAGTTTCACAGTGAGGTGAATCATTATTCCTGTAATTTAGTGATGTTGATCATTATTCCTGTAAAGTTGGTCGATTCTAACTCAAGCACTCAAGGATCAAATAACAACATAATGAAACAGTTTTTACTAAGTCAAGGGAAATAACTTTACAAATACTGGGTAAATCCACAAGCGAAACCCCAGGAACAAACTAAATATGCTGAGCAACTTTCCAATAAGGTTTAATGACTCTATGTCAAATCCTTTTTGAGTTACATGCGACACATGTTGAAAATTGCAAACATTTTCTAAGTCAAGGGCAATAACTCTTAAAATATTAAATAAATCCAGACGAAAATACCCAGGTTCACAACTACACATGCTGATCAACATTCCTGTAAAGTATCATGACTTTAGGTCAAATACTTTTTGAGTTACATGCGACACAAGTTGAAAATTGCAAAATTTAACTAGGTCAAGGGCAATAACTCTAAAAATACTAAAAATATCCGGAGGAAAATACCCAGGTGCACAACTACACATACTGATCAACATTCCTGTAAAGTTTCATGACTCTAGGTCAAATACTTTTTGAGTTACATGCCACACAAGTTGAAAATTACAAAATTTTACTAAGTCAAGGGCAATAACTCTAAAATACTAAAACTATCCAGACGAAAATACCCAGGTGCACAACTTCACATGCTGATCAACATTCCCATAAAGTTGCTTTGAATTCCAGCCATTAGTTGCAGAGAACTACTCCGGAAATGAAATTCGGACGTTTTACTAAGTCAAGGGCAATAACTCTAAAGATACTAAAAATATCCAGACAAAAATACCTAGGTGCACAACTTCACATGCTGATCAACATTCCCATAAAGTTTCGTTGAATTCCAGCCATTAGTTGCAGTGAACTACTCCGGAAACGAAATTCAGACATTTACTAAGTCAAAGGGCAATAACTTTAAAAATACTAAAAATATCCAGACGAAAATACCCAGGTGCACAACTTCACATGCTGATCAACATTCCCATAAAGTTTCGTTGAATTCCAGCCATTAGTTGCAGAGAACTACTCCGGAAACGAAATTCGGACGGACGGACGGACGGACAACGCCAAAACTATATCCCCCTCCCGATTCCATCGGCGGGGGATAATGAAATATACAAATATTGACATCTTAAAAAGCAACATTACAATTTTCATAAAATGAATTACTAACGTATCCCTATGGACCAGTCATTGAATTTAGAGATACTTTTACTTTTTTTCTTAGTGTCAAGCGTTGCTCTTTTATGATTGATAAATCATGAATGATATTTGAAATGACACAGTTAAATTATTTGGTTGTTTACATCTTATGAGACCTAATATATTTCATTATTTTATCTAATTATAAACAGATTCTCCCTGTTCTATTGTAAGAATCACGTGACTACACGTTGTATGTTAGTGTTATAGAATCTATTAATAGTAACAGATTGCTGATAAGACATACTGGTTGGAAAACGGTATGGCGGCTAATTAAATGCAAATGTATAAATAATTACAAAGTTATCTTTCATAAATCAGTTTGATATTTTATATCATTAGAAAGGTCTGTATACTCATAATTAGCAGTAGTATAGGGGCCTCTTTAGGGCCAAGACTGCGCATGCGCGGCGGCCATTTTGTTTTCTATTAATAGCTACTCATTTGCATAGAAGAAATGACCTTACTACTCATGCGCGGCGGCCGTGTTGAATAACAGACGTGCGGCGGCCATTTTGGATTCTTTTTTAAGAATGACATCATTATGTTATAAATAGAAATAATATCTCCCGGAAGTATACGGAGCTGACTCGTATACACGATCTAGGGCCTGAATTGTGGACATTGAAGGTGAGGTCCTCGGCCCTAGACGGGGAGATAATCACCATTATTATAACTACAGATAACCTTTGTATAAATACGTGCTTAACTACACGTATCAATTAATAAAATCATTGTTGGAATAAAGTAGAGTCTCTTTAAAAAAAATGCAAACGGCTTGATTATATTTCTAAATAGTATTGAAAACTGACTAAATATTAATATATTATTTTTAATGTGTTTTTCTATAAACATTCCAAATAAAAGAAACTACATTAGTAATAAGATATAATTGAAAACCGACTGACTAATTGACTCTCTATAATACTATAAATAAGACAATTAATTTATTACTTTAAATTTGTTTCTTTATAAAAATTTTAACATATAACAAAATATATGAAATTTATTTTCAATTTAATTCGATATTATGACTCTGTCAAATAATGTTTCTATAAAAATAATAATAAGGACATTTACTGGAAAATAATTTAATAAATATCTGCGTAAAATACATACATACGATGTTGACTCCTCGGCGGTCCGAATCCAAATGACACAAATCATCAGTGTATATTTCTAAATGCTCTGATCACGAGTGTAAAGTCGCCACAATGTATGACGTGTGTTTATTTAGGGACGGAAAACACTAACAATGGCCTATTGAAATGTTAAAGTTAATCCCTTTAAAAGTAGCCACTTGGTCTGGCGTATGTTTATTTGGGGACGGATATGCGGACAATGCTCCATTCAACTGTTAAAGTTTATCCGTCTAAAGTAAAAGCGGGTAATTAATTATTTATTGAAGTGTCAGTTTACCACTGGGGCATAATTTTAAACTCATGTTGGAAAAAGAAACGTTTTAAAACTGATCATCACGAATGTGCAAATTATTAAAAAAAACAAACTATTATAACCGAACAAAAATACAACAGAAAAAAGCGTTTTTCGTCTTTTGTGCAACATTTTACGATATACATTTTGATTTTTTTCGCATCAAATGATAGACCTGACAGAATGCCTTCAAAATAAACCCTAGGTTCTCGATTCGATTTTTAGCCGTTTTTCGAGTTATGGCCCATTAGCGGTTTTTTAAACCATTTTTTTTAAAGTTCATAAAACCCTTAGATTATATGCCGTTTGAAAGATCTCTGCCAGTAGATACAGAAAATGTATTATTATATAGATCTATCCTTCACTGTTTCTGAGATAGGAGAGTTTCAATATGGCAGACAAAATCACTCATGCGGGAAAAACGCGCATAAACTTTTTCGTTTATGAACAAAACATAGTCATGTTTGGTATCAAATTGAAGGTCTTGACGAGTACATCTGACGCTGGCGATAGTAAAGTTCATACTGGAAGTCAAAATCACTCATGCGTAAAAAATATATATTTTGGTGACTAGAGCAACCGAATCCGATATGATTTTGACTACCATTGAAAGAACAGCTCATTACCTTTAATTTACACCCCCCATTGTCGATTCGATTTTCAGCCGTTTTTGAGTTATGACGCAAGAGCGATTTTAAACCCTAAATTGCGAAGGTCAATAAAAACGTTACAACTGTTTACCAATCGATTCGTTTCGTCGCGCTGATTAAGAAAATATATAGTTTTATGGGTTTATCTTTTACCGTTTTTGAGTAATTCGAATTTAAATTCACCGGAAGTGACGTCACAGAAATTTCAAAATCGATTTCTTCGTTATTACTTGACCGAATATGTACGTGTTTGGTATCGTTGGAAAGCATTTTACCACACCTGTTACCTGACGCTTTTCAAAAAGCCATTGGACCGGAACTGAAATAACTGAAGCGTAAAAACGTGTTTTCTGTACCACGCCTGGACCGATCTAAGGCGTGTTTGGTATCAAATGAAATGTCTCAAGCCGCTATAATCGGGTGTCACGTAACCGTCTCTCAAATCTTTAAAATGCTGATACCATTTATCTGGGTCATTTATATACGGCACCCATTTTTGTTGTTTATGATCGTACACCTCTATGGAACCCATGTTGTGTTTTAAAAGTAAAGGAGCAAAAATCATTCTTACGGTATTTTTATTCTCCATCTGATATGTGATCTTCATTGTCATCATCTTTATTATTCTCACCATTAAAATCCTTGATGTCGTGATTGGGCCATAACGCCTCAAACCGGTCTTTTCTAAGTTTAACGGCTTGTCGATAGATTCTTCAATGGTCATGTCGTGCTGATGTCTAAGTTTCTTCGCTGACTGGAGAGAATTTGTTGCTGAGTGGGGTCCTTTTGTAATGCGTAAAAGTCAATCAGAAACTGGGCATAATTTTGTCTCATCTTTCTTTCTCAAATGTGGCAACGCATCATTGGCAGTGCGAGCATAAGCCTCATCAAAAGAGTACTCTTGATCTATGTAATTGTTTAGCCCGTCTTTAAATTGTTCTTTACAAGACTGTCGTAAAGGCTTTTGAAATCTTCTATCCCATATGTCATGACGTTTGCGTTCTTCTTTGAGCTCTTCTTTTATACGCTTACCAGGAGGTCCCGTAAGGAAAGACTTTCTTTTCATTCCAATATTTTCGTCGTCTGACTCATCCATCTCCTCCTCCTCATAATCATCATCAACATCATCATTTAAAGTATTGTCAGACAAGTTTTCTTCTCCACTAATCTCATTTTCGGAATCATCCGCAGGCTGTCTTTTCCTACCTTGACTTTCAAAAATGTTTTCGACGCAAAACGGTCATGTTCTGGAGTAGAGGATTTCAAGTCTACCACTAGATAACCGTGCGGTCTCGATGTCGCTCGTTCGAAAGCGTTTCATAAAGATGTTATAGGAGGAAGGATATATTCTCCTCGCTAACGTAGCCACCTGCTGTCTGTCAATAGGGTTATTGAATAGTACTAGGTACTGCGTATTCAACGCGATATCTCTGCAGGCTTTTCCTTGAGGAAATAAATTTTGAGTCAGATACACGATAGATATGTTCCTGTGGTGACTGCCTTTGGTAAAAAGATCAGCAATTCTTTGATCGCATTTGGCTTCTGTCATTAAATCGTCAAAAACAATCAAGTTCCTTTTACGGGTATTAATATACTCTTGACTATTCAATTAGTCGGGGATACCTCGTACAAATTCTATCCAGGGTATTCTACGTTGAAGTTCATCGTACAGAGGCTGCCATTGCCCGTAACACCATATGATGCGCTCTGGTGGCGGATTTACTAGATCGGATAAAAGCAGTGTTTTAGTCCATTCAGTTTTTCCACTACCACTAGGCCCGGAGACGACCATGGAAAATGGGTGTTGAAAATTCATCTTTTCTGAAGTGTCTCTATGAGTGATTTGTTGCGATAAAGAATCACTTTTAACAGTGTCATCACTCCCATGTACATAACGTTGATGTCTCAGCATGACGTCACGTTTTGAGAAAGACTGCTGGCAAACAGAACACTGAATCATTATTAAAGTGGTCACAGAAGTACACTGCGGTATTCTTCCATCTATTGATATGATCATCCTTCTTATGCTGTAGACAGTTTTCTTTGTAATGGCGGCGGTGAAGGTGGCGGCGGCGACGGTGGCGGCGGCGGCGGTGGCGGTGACTAAAACAATTACACTCTTAATTCATGTAATCTCTCCGACTGGGGGTAAGCTTATTTTAGTTATTTTAATGATTTTTACGCATGAGTGATTTTAATTTCGATTTTAGTCCGTATTCATAAAGAGCGGCTTGAGACATTTCATTTGATACCAAACACGCCTTAGATCGGTCCAGGCGTGGTACAGAAAACACGTTTTTACGCTTCAGTGATTTCAGTTCCGGTCCAATGGCTTTTTGAATAGCGTCAGGTAACAGGTGTGGTAAAATGCTTTCCAACGATACCAAACACGTACATATTCGGTCAAGTAATAACGAAGAAATAGATTTTGAAATTTCTGTGACGTCACTTCCGGTGACTTTAAACTCGAATTACTCAAAAACAGTAAAAGATAAACCCATAAAACTATATATTTTCTTAATCAGCGCGACGAGACGAATCGATTGGTAAACAGTTGTAACGTTTTTATTGACCTTCGCAATTTAGGGTTTAAAATCGCTCTTGCGTCATAACTCAAAAACGGCTGAAAATCGAATCGACAATGGGGGGGGGGGTGTAAATTAAAGGTAATGAGCTGTTCTTTCAATGGTAGTCAAAATCATATCGGATTCGGTTGCTCTAGTAACCAAAATATATATTTTTTACGCATGAGTGATTTTGACTTCCAGTATGAACTTTACTATCGCCAGCGTCAGAATGTACTCGTCAAGACCTTCAATTTGATACCAAACATGACTATGTTTCGTTCATAAACGAAAAAGTTATGCGCGTTTTCCCGCATGAGTGATTTTGTCTGCCATATTGAAACTCTTCTATCTCAGAAACAGTGAAGGATAGATCTATATAATAATACATTTTCTGTATCTACTGGCAGAGATCTTTCAAACGGCATATAAATCTAAGGGTTTTATGAACTTTAAAAAAAATGGTTTAAAAACCGCTAATGGGCCATAACTCGAAAACGGCTAAAAATCGAATCGAGAACCTAGGGTTTATTTTGAAGCATTCTGTCAGGTCTATCATTTGATGCGAAAAAAATCAAAATGTATATCGTAAAATGTTGCACAAAAGACGAAAAACGCTTTTTCTGTTGTATTTTTGTTCGGTTATAATAGTTTGTTTTTTTAATTATTTTGCAAATTCACGATGATCAGTTTTAAAACGTTTCTTTTCCAAAATGAGTTTAAAATTATGCCCCAGTGGTAAACTGACACTTCAATAAATAATTAATTACCCGCTTTTACTTTAGACGGATAAACTTTGACAGTTGAATGGAGCATTGTCCGCATATCCGTCCCTAAATAAACATACGCCAGACCAAATGGCTACTTTAAAGGGATTAACTTTAACATTTCAATAGGCCATTGTTAGTGTTTCCGTCCCTAAATAAACACACGTCATACATTGTGGCGACTTTACACTCGTGATCAGAGCATTTAGAAATAATACACTGATGATTTGTGTCATTTGGATTCGGACCGCCGAGGAGTCAACATCGTATGTATGTATTTTACGCAGATATTTATTAAATTATTTTCCAGTAAATGTCCTTATTATTATTTTTTATAGAAACATTATTTGACAGAGTCATAATATCGAATTGAATTGAAAATAAATTTCATATATTTTGTTATATGTTAAAATTTTTATAAAGAAACAAATTTAAAGTAATAAATTAATTGTCTTATTTATAGTATTATAGAGAGTCAATTAGTCAGTCGGTTTTCAATTATATCTTATTACTAATGTATTTTCTTTTATTTGGAATGTTTATAGAAAAACACATTAAAAATAATATATTAATATTTAGTCAGTTTTCAATACTAATTAGAAATATAATCAAGCCGTTTGCATTTTTTTTAAAGAGACTCTACTTTATTCCAACAATGATCTTATTAATTGATACGTGTAGTTAAGCACGTATTTATACAAAGGTTATCTGTAGTAATAATAATGGTGATTATCTCCCCGTCTAGGGCCGAGGACCTGACCTTCAATGTCCGCGATTCAGGCCCTAGATCATGTATACGAGTCAGCTCCGTATACTTCCGGGAGATATTATTTCTATTTATAACATAATGATGTCATTCTTAAAAAAGAATCCAAAATGGCCGCCGCACGTCTGTTATTCAACACGGCCCCCGCGCATGTGTAGTAAGGTCATTTCTTCTAAGCAAATGAGATACTATTTATAGAAAACAAGATGGCCGCCGCGCATGCGCAGTCTTGGCCCTAAAGAGGCCCCTATACTACTATTAGCACATTAAAGAATTAAATACATTTTCAAAACCTTTTCATTTTTTCTTGGTAAAGGGTTAGACTTGGCCCTTTCTGTCAACGTTCAATAGTTTAGTTTAGGTTGAACATCACAAAATAGATTTATGCTAAAAAGGCACATTTATTGAAATAAATAGTGGTAATCGTCGTCTTCAATATATTCTGTCGATTTCCGTCGCGCAGGTTACCAAAACGGTATGACAGATCGTATTAGATACATAATAAAGAAAACTAATAAAATATCTTTTTGTTAATATTTAATCAAACTGAAAGGCAATTAAACTTTTACTATATCGTATGTAACGACAGGAATATTGATTTCAACTAAATAAATTTATTTTTTTTCGATAGCGCAAACATTTTTTTTATGCAGATACCACTTTTACGGTAGAATTGCATTGTTTCATGCAATAATTAAAACATATATATTTTCAAATATTCGATGACCTTTGATTATTTGGCGGTAATTATCGGATTCTGAAGTATACAAAACTGATTTCGATGTCTGGTATAACGGTATATGTATAAGGTAGAATTACAAGTAGAATTACAAGAATATCACTCGCCTTACAAAATTAATCAAAATTATGAAATAAAAAAATGCTATAAATGACACGATTTATCAACTTATGTTTTATATAGTTAAAAGAAATAATAAAAAAATAGTTTTATGAAAACTGCAAAAGGGATTTTCAAAGATTCGAATTTGGCCTACTAGGTCACAACTTCGTCCTACTTCCCATGCACCTGTAGGCCATCGAGCAATATTAATTGATTTAATATCGAGATCTATACTATCAATAAAATCTTTAGCATAAATCATAATAAGTTGCGAAAACTAACGAAATACTTGCTTAATAATCATAGCAGTTCCTTGACAATATTGCTAAGTAAGTTTGCTTCATATATGATGTTTTATTGTGAATAAACAGTTACTCAACATATTGTTCCTCTTTTCTTTATACCTGAACCATTAATTAAACTGATATTTTTTTTATACGGGGAAGTCAAAGACCGGGCCTGCGAAGCGGGTCCGGGCTTTGGCTTGCCCGGCTATAGACTACACGTGTATATTTAAAAGAAAATGAAATAAAAAACAATTAAAAATATATAGAATTCTATACCTATCAATGAAATTTTCAGTGTCAGTTCTAGTCGGGCGCCGCCATTTACAATGTAATGCAATGATAATCCGATAACGGAACAAATCTCAACTTTTCGGATAAATGATAATGGTTGAGTGTTCCGAGTGAAAACGGAAGCGGTGCATATAATACCGAATGACACCTTTAAAACGGAAAGAATGAAAGGAATTTTAAACGACTTCCCCGTTCATTGGCTTTGCCTAATTTCATATTATTTATGATAATACAGTCATTTTCTATCCGGCGACTTGATGCTTTAGCATCAAAATCTCTACTTGTTTAATTTGTATCTCTTAATTAAGTGTTCTCAGCGTTATAGTGCAATAGGCTAAATCACGAGTTTATAAACTAAGTGACACACTTGTTTTAAGTTCGATGCCGCGTTGGTCCATGTTTTTTTGGCTTGCAGCCACGACTGCAAGCTATTTGTTTTGAATAACTTGTTCCGGTAAGGTGGTTTCCTGTTTCCAATTGTTAGTGCATGATTGAACGGGAAACCAGCTGCAATCGTGCCAATCGCAACTTTTCGGCCTTTTCCGTCACTCTTCGGATTAATGATAATAGCCGATGTAGTTCCGATTGCAATCGTGACAATTCGGGCGATTCCGTCATACTGCGGAATCAGACGTGAAATATTACGGAAATCTAAGCGATTTTAGTTACTTCGGTAATCCCAGTTTGTTTATATAAATAGGATTTCTATTTTTACTTGATTTATCGGTTTAAACCGTAATAAATTATAAACGAAATTGTTCCGTTTCAATTGTTTTTCAAGGCGCAAAAGTTAGGTTAGTTTCTTTTATATATAATTTTTTTTGTCTGTATTAGTTTTATACAATAGAGAATGGTGACTGTAGTAGTATTCCGTCTTCAAAGGGTGGTCCTGCTTACCAAATCACGCATGATCGAGTTATATTTAGATCTACTGAACGCAATTCAACTTCTTGGTGAGGTAATCTAAAAATAGCCCATGCATATCATTAACCTTGCCACGTGCTGATCTACAGATAGCGCATCGTATTTGTGATCGTGTAACATTATTGATACATGCTTATTAATTGGTACCACTTTTGAAACCAAAAAAAAAAACAATTTTAAAGGGCTGGGATGAAGGCACAACTGTGCAAGCCTTTCCTTTTAAAAGGAATCTATATATGATTATTTTATGTTGTTCGTTTTTTATTATGTTTTACTTAATAACATGTTTTTTTTTTAAGAATTCATGTTTAAAGTGAAAACGGATTAAAATAAATAAATGTCTTTTCAATGCCGTAGAACACACTACAAATCTGTTCAATTAAAATATACTGCAAAAATTAAGAAAGAATACTAAAACAATGGCAACAGTAAGGATAAAACGACAGACCTCTCAATTATCAGGCATTCTCTTTACCTACTGTCCTATTGTGAATTAACGAAAGCCTTCACATTAAGCTGGCGTGACTTTCAATTCATGACGTATATACTCCACATTAATTCTCGTAAACTGCACGGACCAAACCGAAGTGGGATCGAATATCTAAATGAGTCCTATGATGTATTCATAATTGACGGGTCAATAAAATCAGACTATAACATAGTTGATACATGCTTATTAATTGGTACCACGTAACGAAGTTTTTTAGTGCATTCACTTGTCTCTAAAGCTGCTATAGAAATGAAACTAGCAACTGCCAAAACGAATGACTCTCTCTGCGAAAAAAGTGGAAATGAAATGTCCTTCAGTACGACAGATTGATCTCCACGTGAGAGCCAATGTTAGTATTTTTACGATTGATTATTTTAATAGAGAATAGATTTCGAATCGTTTTTGACAAAAAAAAATATTCATTTTTACAAAAAAAAGTTGCAACTGTTATCGTCAGCATGTTCCCGTTCAGTTATAAACAGTGGACTTCTGGTCTCTATTTACGCATAACCACTGGTGCTCAAACAAATGGGCACAGGTGCTCGTCCAGTCTTGGGCTTATCCTACCTATCCCTTTAAAAGTGTAACTTTTTTTTTCGAGAAAAAACAATATAAACCCTTTATGATATACAAATACCGTAATTCAAAAAAATTGTGATAATAAATTGAAACAAGAAAAAAAAAACACAATTTTAATTACACACTGAGCAAGCCTTTCCTTTTAAAAGGAAACTTTATTTTCGAGTTCTATTTCCGACTGTTTTCATGTTTGTACAATTCTTAGTTTTCTTAAGCCTGTTAGGCTGCCAGGCTGCTAGGCTGCTAACGTCACAAATTTCGAAGCGTCACAATTAAAAAAAAAGTTCAATACTTAAAAAAAAATAAAGATTGCGATACTGAAATAAGACGTGGAATGGTCTAAGTATGTGCTGCCGATTCATTTCCGACGGTTTTCATGTTTGTATTTTCCTGCTAGGCTGCTAACTTCACAAATTTCAAAGCGTCAAAATGAAAAAATAAAATATGTTAAGATAAAGTTCAACTTCTTAAAAAATATAAAGATAACGATATTGTTAAAAGGCGCGGAATGATCTAAAGAAGTGTTTCTAATGTACACGTAACAAAAGTTCTAACCGATCACTTTTTAAATTTTGATTATTTTATAGCGGGTCAATAGATCCTTATAAAATTTTGTAGAGGTGATTTTTGTGTCATTTTCTACCGATTTGTGGAAAGAAAAATAATTTAATACGGTTCCATGCACTCACGCGGGAGACAGGGCGCGGTTTACACATTTTGGCACGAAATGTTCGTGCAGAGCGTGGTGAGTATTAAATTTTACATTGCATAAATCCTTGTTAACTTTATAAGTGAAAAAACATAAAACATGGCACGAATGTTGATGCAGGATCGTGCCGTAGCAGTTGGAATTTTGAATGCTGGAGCCTCTATCAGACACGTGAGTGGCTGTTCATAAAAATGTTGTTTTTTTTAAATATCGATAAAGTATTATTTAAATAGAAAAATGTTATAATTTTATTATTCTCAATGTGTTCATTCTCTTCGAAATAAAATAAAAGTCGGATCTTTTGGTATTATTCTTTTTCATATATGCGAAAACTCAGGGTGATCGGTTAGAACTTTTGTTCAGTGTATATTACGAAGAAGCGGATAAAATGTGTGTTATATCTTTTCCAAACAACCCATCTTAACTTCTCAAGATTTTGAAATAAAATAATTAATAATTTTTCTGTTTGCATCACAGGCAAATCGGATAAAGGATATAATCAGGTATATTGAAGACTAAAAATGCATTATCACCTGTTCTGATATTTTTTCTGAATGATAATTAATCTCGATCTCATGTTATATAATTTCTTTTGTTTTTAAATGAACTATTTCAACAGCAAATAAGTTGACTTTTCATTTGCTAATAGATATATTTCCACATCTTCTTTAAAAATAAATGATCTCAGTGTCAGATCCGTGATCGTAAATTCTTAAACAAGTATCTTTTCCATGCCTTTTTATGGCATTCTTCACCACAAAGCTATAAAGTCATCTTTTCCATATTTGTTGAAAGCTGTTTTATATAATTTTCTACCGTTTACCTAAAACTCGGAATTGTCTATGAACTTCTACTATATTTCTATGTAGGGCGAAGCATTTGAGCGGAGTCAAAACTTATATTTATTTTGCCATTTGTTTGAAAAATCTGATAAATACAAAACATTTTTTTGTTGAATTTTGTTATGAAAACTACCTTGAATGATAGAAAATGGTCTAACTAAGAAAATAAATCCGAACACCAATATCTTTAATTCAGTCATTAACGCTGTACAGACGTTTAAAGAGTTTTTTACGTGACGTTACAATGTAGCGACAAATATCGTCTGCAAAACAAGAGGCATCAATAAATAATATATTACTGCGCGCTGTACAATTGCAGCAAGCAACGGGGTACGTAACCATTTTTCTTTGATAATGAAATAAAATAAGAAAGTTATCTTTTCGTTTTTCGTGAAATATGGTATTCATGTATATTTTCACGAAACATGATAAAATGCCACATATTTTCACCCGCCGTCCCGGCTCGTGAAAAAATGTGGCATTTTATCATGTTTCGTGAAAAAAACAAAAACAAAAAAAAACAAAAAAAAAAACGTCATTTTTTTCTGAAGAAGACTAAACGTCGGAAGCTTAAGAAAAGCGTTTGTTTTTATTGTACTGATTATATACATGTATCATGTTTCGTGAAAATATATTCTATATTCCTCTCAAACGAAAAAATATTTCTTATTATCATGGTAAACCAATTCGATCAATATTAGACCGGTTATAACTTCATCAAATATTAATAGAGAAGTGCACGTCGTTAAAGTTAGGATATGGTTAACTTTTATTTAATGGCCACTGTAATCTTGACCTGGTGGGCCTGACCTGGTACAGATGGAGAAACGGAACGATTGACCGCTGATGCAAAGTGCACACAATTTAAAATGTAGAACCGACACACAATTTGATTGGGTCATTCTTTGAAGCTCTGACTAAACAAGACATTTCACAAAAACAGTTATCTTGAAACAGTTCAATAGAAGATTCCTGTCATTTTTTAGCACATAAAAGTATATTATTTTTAAGACACACAGGTTGAAGGATCAGAGATCATATGAATCTTTTGTAAGAATAATTCATTATATGATTAATAATATAATTAATATAATAAATGATTTATATTCATAATACCAAAACGAAACTATAGAATCCCATAGGGCCATTTTGTCTTACTAATTATGAATTTCCGAAGAAATATATAGCTAACAATGAAGAAGTTACAAATTAGACAAAACAGACAATAAGAAAGTATGAAGTCAAAATTCATAATTACTAAGACAAAATGGCCCCTATGGGCTTCCGTACTCCAGGGGGCTGTTTTATCAACGTGTCGTAGTCTACGTCAATGTTTTGTCGGTGTCGTACGTCTGCGTAAATGTCGTACGACCGTTTTATGAAACGTGTCGCAGACGTTATGTTTCTGCGTCGTCGCAGCCTTTGTCGTAGACAATAATTCACGCGAGAAACAGCTTTGACGTTGTAGCAACGCTATATGTCGCAACGCCGCTATATGTCGCAACATACGCTATATGTCGCAATCGCCTACCGCTAAATGTCGCAACGTTGCCGCTATATGTCGCACAAAAATCGATTGCCGCTAAATGTCGCAACCCCTTGACGCTAAATGTCGCACTTGTGAAATTGGTAGGAAAGTAACAGATGGAACTGAAACAAAAAGTAAGTGTTAAAACATTTAAAGTTTATACCAGTTACACATGAAAACATATCCTAGTAAGCAAACAAAAGTTGTATTTCGCGGTCTATGGCAAAAACCTTGTATGGCCATAGAAACGGTTTTTGATAAAAGGGATGGATTTGGTTCTCAACCACGGACCAGGTGTGAGATCAAACTTTCTCTTTGAGGATATCTTTCTCACAAAATGCATCAACAAAAACATTTGGATATACATGTATATTTGTTATATTATTTGACATAACTGAGCAAACCGCTTGTTAATGCTAAGGGGGAACTATATCTAAATAAATTATATATTTTATATTATACCTGTTCATAATCTGACTAGATAGGCTTTACTACATGTAAGTATTAAATAATACCCAATTGATCTGTTGATCGATATTCGTAACTATGCGGTGTATTGATTTAGGTTTATGACAGAATTGTTATACTTTCATAACTTTTTATATTTATCTCAATATTTCTTTGGGAACATTAATGAATCCATATACTATGGAATTGCCAAATGTTGACTGCCTACTGCTTATTGTCAACTGCTTACTGTCAACTGTATACGGCTTACTTCTTATTATTCACTGCTAATAGCATTAAAATGAAAATGGACGACCTATTACAACTATATTGGTCAAACAATTATTCAGTAATTGTTAGTGTAAGGAGACTGCTTATGAATTTTGGACGATTTAGTGGCCTAATTCTCGAAATAAGACGTATAATTAGAGAATCTCGTTGGGCAAATGCCTGGTTACACCTTCGCCTTTGCGTTGATGCCATATGTTGGTTTGAAATTGTAGATATATGGTATAGAAGGCCATGAACGTTTGTAGGTCATATAATATTTTTTTAAATATATGAGATAGGTGAAAGCTGAAACTGATATAACATTGGATTTCATTTTTTTTAAATATCACAATTAGTACTAAGAATTTGTTTTCGTCATTGTACTTCGTTTATATTTGAAAGTTTGCTTTCCAAAAGTTTTGTTTTATTTCTTTGATTACAAATCTATTAAATGGGGGATTTGTACATAACTTTTATCATAACATTTACATTAAGTTTATAATTTACTATTCTTAAAATGATAACACACAAACTGCACTAAAACTCTAGTGCCGTATCATGTTTTATGTAGTTTTACGGTTACACTAGTCGTTTATGAATGTTATTGTTCACTTAATCATTACAGTATCAATAAGCATTATTTGATTTCAATATACTTGTTCTTGTTGGAAAATATGGATTAAAATGATTTGCACGAATTGAGTTTTTTTATTTGACTTTGTAATCATGGTACCTTACCACATTATTAACTGTATAACCGTAACGTGTATTTTAGTTCTTGTGGTGCCTTGTGCGGCCGCATTGCGGTCTTGCCGCATAAACTGGTTCAAAGTCGTTTATGCGGTGATTTTCTCCGCATTAAAGAAATACTTTTTATGCGGCACAAAGGTACCCTGTCACCGCATAAAAACAATTAAAATGGTTAAGACTTTTTTGTATTAGTGACGGAGTGTTTTTTGACGTTAAAAAAATAAAATAAATATTAAAAAAACATTTATCTCCTGCTAAGGTTATGTAAATGTGCAACGTGTTTATGTGTCAATCAAAATTGAATCGGCGTATGACATTCCTAACGTCATTTTAGATAATTGTTAATGACAGGCCACGCAAGTTTGCTCGGTTGTGTTTTGTCGTGAATTTGATTTCGCTAAATCGTGAAAATTTGCCGCCGCATTTGTCGGAATAGGCGCGCAGGTTTTAGAGGCATATCTAGGCATACCAGTAACTCGATTTTGTAAATGAAAGAAAATTATAAGATCAGATTCTTTTTCTTTAATGTGTTAGAACTGTTCTACGGTTGTCTACAATGGAATCCCTGTTTAAGGGATAAATTATTATCGAAAGTTGTTGAAATATTAATACTTTACTTTGTTTGGCTTGAAATATATAAACTCAGGTTCAACCTCTTTATGTGGAAAAAAAGACACTGTTGCACCGCATAAAAGCAATTTTCGCTTTATGCATTGCGCCTAGCCGCATAAACGTGTTCACCACTATTATGCGAGGATAATCACCGTATCAATGACTTTGAACCCGTTTATGCGGCAGGGCTTGTATGCGGCGTCACAGTGCCTTTATTCGGCTGCGAAGGATCCAAGTCTTATATGATTTTATATAACACACATGATTTACTGCGGCACTACACGATTTATTTTGCGAGTTCCCAATAAAAGCACAAGTAAATAAAAAATGTCTCGTACATAATTTTAACACTTTGGGGCACGATTTAAATTTCTCGCATTGTTGCAAAACATTTTTATTTTTCATTTTTGTCAAATGAAAAGAAAGTATTTTCTCATGTCCGTAAACATCCAATGAACTGGACGATTTCAGATTTTCATGTATAGGGGGTAGGTAATCGAGACTAAATATCATGGAACTAGACAATAAAGCTCAGGAAATGATGACGCATATAATCTTGGTACCTGACCTGTCTGGATCTAAAGGGGCACTGTTTTGTATTGGACAAACACGAAAAATGTGTTACATTCTCATAATACAAAATGTATATCTGAAACTATCCATCTAATTTTTTTTGCCTTAAAACTAGAAAACAAGTTCGTTATGAAGAAATGTATAGTTTTTATATTTAACGCATTAAAGTCTTTGATCAGACCCGTTACAATCAAATAAACCGTGTGATAAGGAAATATTTTACTATTATAATTATACTATAGTAACGACTCCCCTTTAACCCAGTAAAATGTTAAGATCAGATTGTAATTTACAACTTCGTGGTGTAACATAGTAATACATTAGATCAGATTGTAATTTACAACTTTGTGGTGTAACATAGTAATACATTAGATCAGATTGTAATTTACAACTTCGTGGTGTAACATAGTAATACATTTTTTTTTGTTTTTTACATGCTGTTAAGCAATTTGGTAAAACTCAACAGCTGCCTTTTAAATAACAGTTTCGTGGTTAGCGTTAGTTGCGACATATAGCGGCGTTGCGACATATAGCGTTGCTACAGTCATATGAAATCAAAGTACTAAAAGATTATCATCAAACGGATAAATTTACATGATTATAATAAAACGGATAAATACTTTTAAGTGTCATTCAAAGAACAATTTTAGTGAGAAAAACAGCTAATATTTTCTGCACTCGATTCACCTCTTAAAATACTATGTCACGCTACGGTTCCACCCTTAATGTCGGGTCTGTACTGAGTGCTAAAGGCACATTATGTCTCAGAAGCGAGTTTTTTTACCAGAGCAAACACGGGTTTAATAACTTTAAAGCATGCAGCCGCTTATCACTTTAAGCGGTGAATGTAAAATTATTTGTAATAATTAACCAAAAATGTGAACAAAGTAGTATTTGACTTTTATACAAAATAACTATCACAACTAAATTATCAAAAATTAACAGACACAAAAGATGGAAACGACCGATCAGCCACTTAAAACAGAAAATTAAAAATCTAAAGCATTTTTAAGAAACGCCAAAAAGTATGTTTATAGTACTTTTATAGTAAATTAAAAGCTAACTGTCAATTTTTAAATGGCATCGGACTTTTCAAGTATATCGTGGTCGAGGGATTAGAGTCGATGACTTCTAATCCAGTCACCTCTCTGGCGTGGGTTCGATCCCCGGGAGATGCGTTGGTAGTTTAGCACTGAGGAAGGTAGTCTAGTACTGGTGTAACTCTCCAGGAACGATGGTTAGGAAACTACTCGCCTATATGACTGAAATACGAAAGACCGGCGGGGACATTTCAACTTCATGAATTCCTGATTTCAGCTTCATGAATTCACGATTTCAACTTCAAGAATTCACGATTTCATCTTCATGAATTCACGATTTCAACTTCATGAATTCACGATTTCAACTTCAAGAATTCACGATTTCAACTTCATGAAGTTGAAATCGTGAATTCGTGAAGTTGAAATCGTGAATTCGTGAAGTTGAAATCGTGAATTTGAAATCATGAATTCACGAAGTTGAATTCGTGAAGTTGAAATCGTGAATTCATGAAGTTGAAATCGTGAATTCGTGAAGTTGAAGTCGTGAATTCATGAAGCTGAATCGTGAATTCGTGAATTCCGTATGTTGAAAACGGGAATGCACGAAGTTTAAATTGTGAATTCATGAAGATGAAATCGGGAATTCATAAAGTTGAAATGGCCCTAGTCTTTCGTACTGAAATACTATCTTTGCTGTTACTCAACTGATGTTAACGAGATAAGGTGCACAGAACCCGTGACTATACAAGCTACCCACAGCATATAAAAACTAACAAAACAACCTGAATTATTATTGTCGAAAGCATTCGAGTATAGCCATTTTTCATAGTATTTTGGAACGAGGAATACGGTACACACTCGAATGTGAACAAGCGACTAACCCCCTGTCTTTCTCGTTGTTTGAAACAAAAATATATAATATACATGTATATTATAGATATATTATTTCCAATGCATCGAAATAATAAATTGCTTTTTTGATTATTTTTTTTGGATTTTTTTAATTGAAGCGGAACACGCTGTTTTGTATTCTGTTCCAATTTTAATCTAAATGAAATATTTTACTTTAAAGTATCATGTATATTTGTTAGTATTCTAAATAATCCCCTACTCCCGGCATTGTAAACAAATTTCGGATACTATTTTTTTCAAGTCTTAAAAAGGAATTAAAATACATAATTAAGATATCATGCAGTGTGTGCAGACTTATTAAATACATTTTTGTTTTGCCTGTATTTCTGAAGAAAGTAGTGGTGAATGTGAAAGTATTAAAATTGCTATTGTAGCAAAATTTTGACTTTCATACAAATTACTAAATCATTATCACCGTACTTGATTGCCAAAAATTAACAGAAGCAAACGATAGTTCAGGTTAATGATCGATCAGTAACTAATGGAAATAAAAATAATGAAAAAATAAAAAGAATATAAATAAAAAGCTTTTTAAACAAGAAAAATATTACATACATTCGTATGTAATATAGGTACGATTGTATACTAACTTCTGTGAAGACTTTTTATGCTTGCTGCATGAAAGGTGTTGTGTAAAATGAACAAATATGTCATCAGATATTTTATATTTTAAAACATTTTCATGGAATATTTGTAATATAAATCCGTGAATAAATGTATCATAATATTAAAGTTGTATGCCTTCAGATGAGAAAAAATGATTTCAAGAAAAGAACAATGCACGACCAATTTACTGCTTTAAAATATAAACAAATTATTACACATCTTCCACTGAACAGACCATATGAAAATCTTCCAAACCCACAGAAATAGAAATATAAACAATCAAAGGGCTGCAAGCTCTGTGGTATTTTCTGATCTTGCCAATCTAAATCATACTGACTATCTGTATGTATTTTCCTATATAGGTTTATTTTTATATACTATAATTCATCTTACGCAGTCGCTGCGTTAAGATTTTTTTCTATAACAGTTTGAGATTGATACATATGGAATTTTGCATGACTAGAGTTGCATCAAAAATCATTTTTTATGACAGCCACACTTTATCCTTGCATATCGTGGCTACTTCCTTAAAAAAGACACTTCAAAAAAAAGTTGCCTCGACTAGGATTTGAACCTTAGGCCTCTCACACCCTAAACGAGCGCGATACCCCTGCACCACAGTGAAGTAATACGTAATATGTAGCCTGAATAAAAGCAAATACATTGTAATTCTAAATTGAGAATTTCCATTTCGTGTTTGTAATCCTTATAGTCTGATTTTATTGACCTGTCAATTTTGAATACATTATAGGACTCATTTAAATATTCGATCCCACTTCGGTTTGGTCCGTGTAATTTACGAGAATTAATGTGGAGTGTATAAGTCATCGATTGAAAGTCACGCCAGCTTTATGTGAAAGTTTTCGCTAATTCACAATAGGACAGTCGGTAAAGAGAATGCCTGATAATTGAGAGGTCTGTGGTTCGATTCTTACTGTTGCCATTGTTTTAGTACTCTTTCTTTATTTTTGCAGTATATTTTAATAGAACAGATTTGTAGTGTGTTTTACGGCATTGAAATGACATTTATTGATTTTAATCCGTTTTAATTTCAAACATGAATTCTTAAAAAAAAACATGTTATTTAAAAAGAGTATATGCATAACAAAATTAAGTAAAACATAATCAAACAAAACAAACAACATAAAATAATCATATATAGATTCAATAATGTTGAAAGTATTAATAAGAAAAAAAAACATGGACCAACGAGGCCTCGAACTTAAAACACGTGTGGCACTTAGATTATAAACTCGTGATTTACCCTATTGCGTTATAACGCTGAGTACACTTAGTTTAGAGATACAAATTAAATTAAATTCTATCGTACAGCGTACTTCTCACGGAACTTACCGAACATCTACCGAAGATTAACATACTGTGTGCATCGACCGCGTAATCAGTATGTAATTGACAGGTTAATAAAACCAAACAATATCAATTTCGAGGTATTTTGTTCACGATAAACCTGTTTAACACTGATAAAAATAATTTAGCGAAAATCTTCTCGCCAAAAACAGTCCGACATGTATATATTCCACTACTCGGCAGTCAGATTTATTTGTATACTACGCCCTGGAGTATTCAGTAATCGACATAGCTAAAAATAGCATTTTCATTGATTAAAATGATATTCATCCGCGAAATTTGTGATTGTAACCTCATATTTCTGTTGACTAATCTGAACTTTCAATGCACTGTAATTCGTTAAATGCCTACATTAAAAATTATTCTGTCTTTTAAATTGCTGGTTTTTAAGCAGTTTTGAGTAAGAACTACTTTGCGTTGTTAGGACTGTTAGGAAATTTTGTGTTAGACCGTGGATGTTAGCTATGTATTTACTGATCTTGCGATCAGAAAATACAATAAAAACCCATTTTTGTTCGCGTATTTCTTTGTTTTCTGAACTCATAAATCTGGTCACCAGTTTATAAAAACATAGCTAACACGGACACTATCTTTTTTATTTTTTTTATTTTATTTTACAGAGCATTAAAAACCATTCTAATATATTAAATGTAGAATTTCATTAAAATCATAGTCACAGATTTGAGAAATTATTATATATTTACAAAAAACATCATTATTTGTTATCGATTGATCCAATTATGAATAAAACCCAAAATATATGGTTTGTAAATATTTATTACAAGGTATTTTCTATCCCAGGTTAGCTATATTTATGATTTCCGCGTTAAGTCGCGGTGGTGCTTGGGATAATCAAGTGATACTGAAACGGCAGCCATCTTACGATACGAAAATGCCTGGTCCTCCTCGGCCGAAAATATAATATGAAATTAATACTTGCAATTCAAAGTTTGTTTGCTACATACAGTGCTGGTCGAGCTCTCGGTAAAATTATTGCAAAAATGCGAGAAATGAAAGACTTTGGCTGTAAAACATTCGAAAAGCTTTATAATTCATGTGTCGTGCCTATTATGGACTATTGTTCCGGTGTTTGGGGTTTTAAAAGATACCAATCGCTTGATAATGTACAGCACCGTGCTATCAGACACTACATGGGAGTCCACATCTTATCCAAATCTTTATGCGATTTACAAATATTTCTGTGACTGCAACTTCCCGCCAATCCAATTTCCTTCGCAAACAGTGCCAAAAACTCCTTTTCCAATTTCCTTTCCCAAATTTAGATCACCCAGTTTTACTCTACGAACTGTAGGTGTAAAGCTAACTAGAGGGTCTTGAAAAGACTTCCCCCTGTCTGTGTGGGCGCTAGGTCTGTGTGCTGTACTACTAAAATAAAAAAAGTAAAGTGATTTTTTTAAAATTTATTACTTATTTAAGAACAGATATATAGCTAGAAATGTTATAATTTTATCAAATGTAAACTATAGATATTTTATGGCAGTGCTATGTATGATCAATTTATATGAATTAAACATTTATATTTGTCTTGTAAATATTATGGCATAAGGCGTAATTACGTTTTTTAAGTTTATATAATATAATTCATCTTGCAGGGCACCGAGATGCAGCGACTGCGTTTAGATTTTTTACTGTAACAGTTTGAGTTTGATACATACGGAATTTTGCATGACCAGAGTTGCATCAAAAATCATTTTTTATGACAGCTACACTTTATCCTTGCAAATCGTGGCTTAAAAAAGACAATTAAAAATAATTGTCTCGAACGGGATTTGAACCTCTGACCTCTCCCACCTTGGACGAGCACGTTATCCCTGCACCACAGGGAAGTTATACGGAGAAAACTGAATAAACTCATATAATTCTATAGAATTTTAGGGTTTGTAATCCTTATTAATTTCGAGGTATTTTGTTCACGATAAACCTGTTGTTTAACACTGATGTAAATAATTTAGCAAAAATCTTCTCGCCAAAACAGTCTGACATGTATATATTCCACTACTCGACAGTCAGATTTATCTGAAGTATTCGGTAATCGACATCGCTAAAAATAGCATTTTCATTGATTAAAATGATATTCATCCGCGTAATTTGTGATTGTGCATTTATTGACAATTCTATAAGCCAACACTACTTTTAAACTTTGAATGCGTTGTAATTTGTTGGATACTTGTAACAAAATAAAAATATTTCTTTCTTTTACATCGCTAATTTTAAGCTGTTTCGAGAACTACTTGTTGTTAGGTTTGTCGTGAAGCGCTGTGCCAGAGATTGAATGTCAGCATTGTGTTTCCTTATCTGCGATCAAAAAATACAATAATGTAAAGTTCTCACTGGGGATGGGGGGGGTCCAGACGGGATAGTGGGGTCCCGATTCCCCCGATATTATAAAAAATAACGTTTTAAAGGCCCATTGTGCTTTTATTTGTATTTCTTAAGTTTTTTTTTAAATTTGGTGTACTTCAGTAGTATCCAAAAAGTTACTCATTGGCCAATTTTTCATCTGTTGCTTTTTGGCAATGAGTACAGTTATAGTGAATTAATATTTTATATGGATGTCAAATACTACATTGTTTACATTTTGCTATTTTTATGCCATTTTACACATTTATCGCTACTTTATTCAGGTAATAATTTTCTTAAATTTCTCTGATACTATAATTTAAACATAACAAATTCACATTTGCACTTTCTACAAAAGTATGTAAGATTTCCAATTAAAAAACCTCTGGCAAACGGTTGTTACTTTTGTTGATAAACTTAATAATGTATTTGTAAAAAAATACTATTTTGAAACTGGATATTTCACTAGAACATTGCAATAGAGTATTTTATAGTTTTTTAGGAAAAAATATTAACTACATTTTATTTCATCCCCATCATATTTAAAATGGGTCTTAATATGGCACAAAAAGTTATCAAGTAAATGACTGACAGAACATGATATTTTTTGCAGTATCTTTTAATTTTATGATACATTAACAATTTATGTACTAGAATACTTTGTTATATGGACACAATTTTAGATATTTCAAGTGGTAAAATTAATGAAACCTTTATCACTTAAGCATCAAACCGCCATCTTGAACTCCAACTCAAATATTTCAATGTCGCAGGTCGAAAATAAGTCAGAACTCAGTATTTAAGCAGAACTCAGTTGACACCTTCAGAACTTTTGAACCCAAAGTGCGTTGATATGTAGCATAATTACGCACTTTGGGGTCAATTTCTCGATTTTGATCCCAAAGTGCGTTGGACCCCAAAGTGCGTTTGACCCCAAAGTGCGGTGTTACACGGCACAAAGGTAACATGGATTCTGCACATAACCTTGTTGAGGTGAACATTTGAGTAAAGTTTTAAGAAAAGTCTTCCATTAGTATAGAATTTATAGAGCGGACACAACATATTGTCTAATATTTGATTGTATGTAAATTTAAAGACTTAAAAGGGGGCATTGCTTTGTTAAAATGCAATACAGAGTTATGAAACTTGACCTGCATATCTTCATTGTGACACTTCATATATATTTTAAGTTTCGAGCAAATACCTTTTCTAGTTTCAGAAATATTCAAAACATGTTAAAATTTAAGAATATTTTCGAAGTCGATTTTTGACCTTCAAGTGTCAACCTTGACCTTAAGCCGGCAAAAGGGTGACATGGGTTCTGCACATAACCTTGTTGAGGTGAACATTTGAGCAAGATTGAAGAAAATCTTTAAATCAGTGTAGGACTTACAGAGCTGGCAGGACATACTGTCTAATATTTGATTGTTTGATATTTGACCTTCAATTGTGACCTTGACCTTGAGCTGACACATAGGTTCTGCACATCCCCTTGTTGAGGTGCACATTTGAGCCAAGTTTGAATAAAAATCCTTCAATTGGTATAGGATTTATAGAGCAGGCACGAAAATGGAGACGGACGGACGGACCGACCGACAGACGGACGCGACAAAGCGAATCCATTGTACATATTGTGGTGGGGTATAATTACGAATTAATATTTCGTAATAACAAATTAATATTTCGTAAAAACGAATTAAAACGAATTAATATTTTGTAGTTACGAATAATTAAGTTCTGGGGAAAAAGTGTGGAAAATGTCACCTTGGGGGCTCCGTAAAGTCGAGATGACATAGTTTTGCAGTGTTTGTTCACATAAATAAGTTAAAATGTCGTGGTATATCAGGACAAGTTGACATTCAACAACACGAAGCTTACCATATTATATTCACATCACTGTGCGAACTTAAAGCTTCCGTACTAGGAAGCTATATTCGTTGAAAGCATAATACGGCGTACACAGAACTAATATTTTTATTAGTCTGTATGTTATTTATGTATACTTGTATAATGAAGATATAACAACTATTGTTGCATTTTCTTAATCACAAGTTAATTTATGCATATGTCTGGTACAAATGTAATGTTGAACATGTTTTTATAGTTGATCACATTTTATTTTACTATGTAAGAATATTAATGGTTTAACAACAATTACTTTTGACGTCAATGGAGATGCACAAATTTAACTATATACAAGAATTTGTAACAGAGTTACCAACGTCCCCCGCCTTTGAAGCATAAAATTGTGCTATTTCAAAACATTGAGGTGTGGATCTCAGGACTTTCAGTCCAAAATTTTGATCACTACTAGATCTGCAAAATGCAACAAGAAATTTATTAAAAAAATACTAGTAAAATGAAACACGGAATTTAAAAATCTATCATGTTCAACTTTGACCTCTAAGTGTGACTTTGACCTTGGAGGCAGGAGGCAGGGGTGCAGGTTGTGACGCCGTTATATGTCGCAACGCCGCTAAATGTCGCACTTGCCACTATATGTCGCACCATTGTCGCTAAATGTCGCAACCGCCGCTAAATGTCTCAAAATCATTTGCCGTTAAATGTCACAATGTTAACGTTAAATGTCGCAAGGATTTCTCCTACCGTTAAATGTCGCAACACTATCGTTAAATGTCGCAAGATGTTGAACTCGAGTTTTATTATTATATTACATCATGTGTCACCCGGCCGCTTACACATCTTCTCCCCTAAATTGTGAACAGTTCTGAACCGTGACACATGTATATCAATTAAATATGCCTACTCAAGACGAATTATGTCTGTTTGAAAACGAGTGATTTTATCATATATGGAAATGCGCTGAAAATTATAAAATGATAATACTCATATTATAAATAAATGTATATTGTTTTGCGTTCGATTTTTACCTGATCTTATACAAGTACATATTGATAAATTAATTATACAATTGTCTACCATTTGTATGAAACTGCAAAATTTACATTGTTATGTAAATAGTTTTGTACAAACATGTCTGTAAAATTAGCAAAAGAGACAGCCTAATGGCCTGGCTGTCTGAGTTTGCAGAATGATGGCCTAGTAGGCTGAGTAAGCAAATTGTCTCGAAGTCGGAAGAGGTAGCCTAAATTGCTGACGACATGGACCTTAGGAGTTTGCCTAACGCCCTAGAAGCCTAAAGTCGGCAGTCTAGCATTCTAAGAGACAACCTGGTATGTGTTAGATAGAATCCATTGCTTACGCTACAAGTAAACATAAGATTTGAACTTTTATCATTTTGAAATTTGCAGTACATTGTAGTCTATTAAATTTAAATGCAATTCCTGCGGTTGTATTAACAAACATATTAGCGAAACAAGGTAACCACAATTAAATGATATCATATTTGACATTCAAGTATAAACTTCATGAGCATCAGCTAAATTGTTAGGTCACTGGTTAGCCGTATGAAAATTGTTTGGTCTTTTGGCCCCGGATCAGCTGGTTTGAGTGCTTTATTTTCCTTGAATACTTTAGTTGTTCAGATGTGTGGTGAGGAACATCAGTCATTGATAAAATGGAGAAAAAAGAAAGTCCAAAGCGGCAAAATAGAAAATATTGCAGGTTCCGTTTGATAAAGCCCAAATTAACACTGTCCCGGTACTGGCCGGCCACGGTATCGCGTACTGTGTCTTAAGCCGGTGAACCGGGGTGTTCCGTGGTGTTTTTCTGAAAAATCAAATTGCGTTTACACCCACCCCCGACAGAGCCCAGTTCAGAGCCCGATATAGCACCGGATATATACGATAAGCGCCAATGCTTAATCGCTGTATTCCCGCTTGATTCCGGTGAAGACCCGGTTTTGACACGGTTTCATCCAGTCAATCCCGACCATCGCCGATTTTGCCACGGTAACGCTGCTTTATATAGACAAAGGAGTGCTGTCCTCCACTACTGTTGAATATGTTTGCATTTCATTTCCTGCAAAATTCTCCAGTTCGTTATTCATTAAATATGTTTGTATTGCGAAAATCTCCAGTTCGCTATTCATTGTACTTATCGCGACCTTTCATTTTAGATAATCAAACACTCTCATACCAATTGGAATAATCGGCTATTATGACTCACGAAAAGGCCGAGAAGTTGCATTTGCCCTTTCACAAAATCTGATTTCGTTCCATAAGGGGAGTCGCGCTTCGGCGTGGACGCCAACAATCTGACATTTGGTTAAAAAAGAAACATATTATGAGAAATAAGAAAACAACAGTCTTTAAGTTTCCAGGTTTAACTCAGACTGTGCAGTAACATGATCGCTTAGGGTTCAGTACTGAATTATTGAACACGTTTGATAAAATATTACTTCTTTATTTAATTAACCAACGACTTAAATGAATTAAGTAATAGAAAATCACATATCCAAAATAAGTAGAGTTTACAGTCAAAACTAAAAAGAAATAACTGTAGGACCTATTTGAAGTCAGAATTAAAAATGTTCTAAACTTTGCATTAGAGAAAACCACTCACCGTTCTCGTTTTCAAGTTTATAACATGAAAAGTATTTCTTATTTTTATTAGCTTACTTTCTCTGTATTTGTACCTGGTAAAGAACAGAATATCGAGTATTTCTTCTTTTGCTTAAATTGTGACATTCATGGAAGAAAATGGTATGTGATTTTGAAATGGTATATTTTTAAAGAATTAGAACTGCCTCTTATGAAAAAGGTAACAGAAATATTCATGAATTTTTTTGGTTGAAAATATGGGAAAATATACTGAAAAATATTTCAAAAGGAAAAAAGATAATTTAGACGTATGTATAAGTTACCTGCCCCTGAGATTACCCCAAATAAGTGGCTTGCCCGGCTATAGACTACAAGTGAAAATCAAACAAAAAATAATTAAAAAAGATATAGAATTCTATACCTATCAATGACATTTTCAGTGTCAGTTCTAGCTAGGCGCCGTTGAACGCTTTAATAGCCAGAGCAGCAGAAATAAATTAGTGTAGATGTGATATATACGCGCTGCATTTTTAACAATCTTATGAATATTCTTTATTTTCTACTTTTGCAATCTGATTTTTTTTTTCAATTTGTTATTTTAGTCTGATGCTGTTTTTTTTTTTAAAATAAGTCAGTGTTCATGTAATTTACTTTTTTTGTTCACATTTTGAAAATTTTCAAAAATTTTTTCCCTTTTTTAAATTTAAAAATTCCGGGCCAAAAATATTTTTTATTACCCCACCGTACAATCAAAGGGGCAGACGCTTTTCCCCCGCCCAAAGTTTGTCCCAGTTAAAACTTGTCGGCGGGGGGAAATCCCAATTGACGTACGATAAGTATTTCATCTTTTTTTTTAAATACCCAAATTTGTGTTCGAGAAAATCAATTTTGGGTTTCAAAAGCCCTTCCAAAAAACTTTGTTTAAAAAAATTTCTCCCCCTGTGAAAGCTTTACTTCACATAAATTTGATGAAAAAAACCACACTATCCGATAGATGCGGTATTTTTTTTTGAATTTTCAAAAAAAAAACTTATATTTTTTTATGAAAAATTTTAACCCTTTTTTTCAAAACGTTTTTCGTAAACGTAAACCCCCCCTTTTTTTTTTGGGGCCCCAAAAAATTTCCCAAAACCATACCTTAAAAAAAGTTTTCTTTTTAAATTTTAAAAAGGTTTTTTAAATTTTGAGGGGTCATAAAAATTTTAGAAACGTCTCTATAAATTTGAAGGGTGAGTGGAAAAATTTGAATGAATAAATTGAATAAAATGTTTAAAATTTAAATTTAATTAATAAATGAAACAACAAATTTGGAACAAACAAAACAAATTTGAGGGAAATATAGTATATGTAAAAAAAAATTGTCTGTAGAAAATTTTATGAGTTTTATATTTCAAAAAAACTATTATACATTATTTGTTCCTATGTATGTCCTTTTTGTTGTTTTTTGGTTTTTCTATTTCGGAAAGGCCCATTTTGGGAAAATAAGTTAATGGTTTTTAAATTGTTATTTTTAAATGTTAAAACCCTTTTTTAAAATAAAGATTTATTTTTATTTTATTTTTAAAATATAAAAATTGCAAGATTCTAATTAATATGTTTCTGAAATTGTTAAATTTTTAAAGAAATTAAAGGCAAATTGAACGCTTAAACGAAATTATCTGTATTATAATAAATCCATCAAGTGTTTATTTAATAAATAATGCTATTAGTAGGCTGTCCCATGAGAATGGATGTGTAACCCCGAGATGTCTTGCCCATATAAAATGATTTACTTGTATTTTAAAATAAAAATTTTGAAATTTTTTTTAAGAATGGTTATTAAATTTCTATTCAATAATAATTAAAACAATTTTCAAAGGGGATAAAAACAACATGTTTTCCCATGCCACTTTCATAATCTCGGGTTACCCCCAGCCATTCACTGCATAGGAACTTGTCCATTTTATGGAATTTTTTATAAATTACACTTGATGGATGCTTCATTTACAAAAACTTTTTTGAAGGTATTGGGTTTGGAATGTTTAATGCGAAATGTTACGTTTTACGAATCGTATTGAAAAAAGGATTAAATTATCATGAGCCAATATAAGTTTTTTTTGACTTTTAAAAACTAAAAAATTACCGCATCTCATCGGATAGTGTGGTTTATTTTTCCAGGTCAAAATTCATGTTTGAAGTAAAAGCTTGCACAGGGCCAGAAATTTGTTAGCCATGCTCCTTTGGATGTTGACTTTTGAATCCAATAACATTGGGATTTACTCGAAGACAGTTGAGATATTGTTAAAAAATAGATGAATTTACTTATCGTTACGTCAATTGTATTTCCCCGCCCGACATGTATATACTGGTTTACAGCTGGTGGACGCTGGAACAGCTGTTCTGGGCCCATTTGATTGTAGGTTGTGTTATTTGTTCCAGTTAAAATAAACCAAACCAGGGTATGAATTTTTTTTTTAAACTAACGCAGAGATTATAGATAAATCTTAGACTCTAATAAAAGCTTTTGTATTGACGAAACTGGAAAATATCTTTTCTAAATCTTTATTACTATTTGGACGCCGTTAATTTGTTGGTCAAAGATTTCAGATTAAATTCGCTAACTCCATTTTTTCCAGAGTATTAAGGCCAAAATGGACCCAAAAATGAAAAGTGGGTTTAAAACGCTTTTTAACCCCAAATCGGGACAAGAATTACACATAACGCGGGATTTATATATTACTTGTAATTAAAGATCCTTTGACAATATAGAATTTATATTCGAATTCAATATCAGGACATTATATTTATTTATTACCTATAAATCAAATTGATAAAATAAAACGCTTATTTTCATTTTCGTACTTCACTGTAAAAAAAGTATTTAGGGAAAAATATTTTTATGTTTTTCTTGGTGTCTTCCCGGATTCTCTCTTTTTTTAAATTTTTCTTGCCAGTACCAAAATTTAAGGAAATAGTCTTTCTAATTGTAATTTAAAAATTTAGAGACAAATGTATATAATAAAACAGAAAATTTCAAGTTTTTTCTAAATAATAACTTGGATTTATTATCCATCTTGTTGGCAATTGAAAATTTATTCCACATTTCCTCGTGGCTACCCGCCACCTCATGAATATTTTATTCTGGGATAACCACACTTGATTTGAAATAAAATCGCGTGTATTTACAGAAAAATCTTGAATATCTCCTATATTTTTTATAACATCTTTTTGAATAATTTGTTCCTGGCAGTTTATTCTAATTGTTAGAATGTATTTTTATTGTGTTTAGGTTTTTAAGACCACAATTGGAAAGCTCCTTTAATTAAATTTACTTTAACAAACTTATATTTATGAACCGTTTTTTTAACTTTAAGGTCCCAGGCTTCTTTCAATATTTCATTTGGTTACAACTTCCAATGTGTTCTTGCGTCTTAATGCTCGAATTGACGAATAAAAAACTGTTTCGCGCATGGTCAGGTTTGATGGCCGTGTGCAACCACGTTAACTTTTTGGTCCTTCCGAATTATCCAGACGGGGAACAATAGTTTTATATAAATCATAGCAAATTAAAATCGTGTGACTGAAAAGAGATCGGAAAATGTTTTTGCTGGCGTCTTTAACGGATTATTTAGTAAGTCGTTTTGGTGAGAATCAATCAGTGGTTAAACATACAAGATTGTCCCGAGCGCTCAAGATTCATGGTCGAGTGATTTTCCATGCACTTTACTGTTAGCTACATTTGGCGTGAAGTTTGTGTAGAGGGACGTGACGGAAACAAAAGTATGGCAGGTTTGGAATTGTTTCTTTTATTTTAGGACGTCGAAGAACTTAGAATCAACCAACAATGTAAGTTATTTTATATTGTTATTAATAAAAACTATATAGCCGAAACGTAACACATGAAAATCGGGAAAGCGTTACCGTTTTTTTTAAGGAAAAAATATAAATATTTCACAGAAAATCCGGGAAATGTCATTGTATCACATAAAATTTGTTAATTATCAAATATTTTTCGTAGGTACAATTTGTTTGACACAAAGTTAAATTTTCCATGAATAAGGACTTTAATTATAAATAAGCATTTATCATAAGGATTATACATGTTAAACTTTTAATTTTTCATGTGACTTGCGATCATAGTTATTTTTGATCATTATGATAATTGGCTTATGATATAAAACAAAATACAGATATGAATAAATGATAGTTGCCATATGAGGTTTAACAAAGTATTGACAGGGATGATTGACGTGTGCTATGTAAAAATGATGGCCATGTTGATGACAATGTTGTTTTGATGAGGACGTCCATGGGTGTTACAATGATGATGAAATGACGTTGTTCAAGTGAGCATCAGGTAAATTAAGTTATTTATAGAAACGAGCTTTTTCTTTTTTTTAGAAACTAGTTAATTTTAGACAAAAAGTTTTAACTTTTCTTAGTTTTATCAGTTTCAGAAGATGAAATTTCAAAAGGAACCAATGAACTTGCAAGTAATCATATTATATCGGGTCCATGCTTGTGGAACAAGGACAGCACACATTATGCAACATTAAAACAGCATACTTATTTAATTCAATACACATTTGGAAAATTTTACATTATAAGAAATCAGATATACATATATACATGTAAATGGTATTATGTCAGTTACTGAAATTGCGTAGAATTACAAAATTTTATTTTAGAAATGAAGATTCTTTGTCAAAATTGAAAACTATGTTTTATGTTAATGTATATTGGCGATACTTTCTGTGCATTGTTATGCCCCCACAATGTGGGAGCATATAGCGTTGCACTTGTCCGTCCGTCCGTCCGTAAGTCCCGAAATCTTGTGAACGCAACTCCTCTTAAACCGTATGGCAAATTTTGCTTAAACTTACAGGGATGAACAACCTTAATGTGTAGATGGTAGTAAAGGATGGAATTTTTGCTGCGACCAAATTTAACAGAACTATGGCCCTTTGTTGATTTTTTCACTATATACTATGTAGAAATTTTGTAAACGCAACTCTTCTTAAACCGGATAGCAGATTTTGCTTAAACTTACAGGGATGAACAACCTTAAGGTGTAGATGGTAGTAAAGGAAGGAATTTTTGCTGCGACCAAATTTAACAGAACTATGGCCCTTTGTTGTTTTTTTTTCACTATATACTATATAGAAATTTTGTGAATGCAACTCTTCTTAAACCGGATGGCATATTCTGCTTAAACTTCCAGGGATGAACAACCTTGAGGTGTAGATGGTAGTAAAGGAAGGAATTTTTGCTGCGACCAAATTTTACAAAATTATGGCCCTTTGTTGTGTTTTTTACTATATACTATATAGAAATTTTGTGAATGCAATTCTTCTTAAACCGGATGGCAGATTTTGCTTAAACTTCCAGGGATTAACAACCTTAATGTGTAGATGGTTGTAAAGGAAGGAATTTTTGCTGCGACCAAATTTAACAGAATTATGGCCCTTTGTTGATTTTTAGTTTTCAACTTGTGGAACATGTAGTCCAAAACATATTTGACCTAGAGTCATAAGATTGACAGAACAGTGGCGTGTGGGGGCATCCGTGTCCTATGGACACATTTCTAGTTTATATCGATTTTGGTTGTTTTGTTTTTTTTTTCTCAATTTTTGGAGTTTGTGTGTGATTGGGGTTATTTGATTTTGGTTCGGTGTTTTAGTTTGTCTCTTTGTGGGAGTTGTTTATGTGATATGGTAGTTTCTCTTTGTCTTTGTTGGAGTTGTTTATGTCATTTATGTGTTATGGTTGTTTTTCTTTGTCTTTGTTGGAGTTGTTGATGTCATTTGTGTGTTATGGTATTTTTTCTTTGTCTTTGTTGGAGTTGTTAATGTCATTTGTGTGTATTGGTTGTTTTTCTTTGTCTTTGTTGGAGTTGTTAATGTCATTTGTGTGTATTGGTTGTTTTTCTTTGTCTTTGTTGGAGTTGTTAATGTCATTTGTGTGTTATGGTTGTTTTTCTTTGTCTTTGTTGGAGTTGTTAATGTCATTTGTGTGTTATGGTTGTTTTTCTTTGTCTTTGTTGGAGTTGTTAATGTCATTTGTGTGTTATGGTAGTTTTTCTTTGTCTTTGTTGGAGTTGTTAATGTCATTTGTGTGTATTGGTTGTTTTTCTTTGTCTTTGTTGGAGTTGTTAATGTCATTTGTGTGTTATGGTTGTTTTTCTTTGTCTTTGTTGGAGTTGTTAATGTCATTTGTGTGTTATGGTATTTTTTCTTTGTCTTTGTTGGAGTTGTTAATGTCATGTGTGTGTATTGGTTGTTTTTCTTTGTCTTTGTTGGAGTTGTTAATGTCATTTGTGTGTATTGGTTGTTTTTCTTTGTCTTTGTTGGAGTTGTTAATGTCATTTGTGTGTATTGGTTGTTTTTCTTTGTCTTTGTTGGAGTTGTTAATGTCATTTGTGTGTATTGGTTGTTTTTCTTTGTCTTTGTTGGAGTTGTTAATGTCATTTGTGTGTTATGGTTGTTTTTCTTTGTCTTTGTTGGAGTTGTTAATGTCATTTGTGTGTTATGGTTGTTTTTCTTTGTCTTTGTTGGAGTTGCTAATGTCATTTGTGTGTTATGGTAGTTTTTCTTTGTCTTTGTTTGAGTTGCTAATGTCATTTGTGTGTATTGGTAGTTTTTCTTTGTCTTTGTTGGAGTTGTTAATGTCATTTGTGTGTATTGGTTGTTTTTCTTTGTCTTTGTTGGAGTTGTTAATGTCATTTGTGTGTATTGGTTGTTTTTCTTTGTCTTTGTTGGAGTTGTTAATGTCATTTGTGTGTATTGGTTGTTTTTCTTTGTCTTTGTTGGAGTTGTTAATGTCATTTGTGTGTATTGGTTGTTTTTCTTTGTTTTTGTTGGAGTTGTTAATGTCATTTGTGTGTTATGGTTGTTTTTCTTTGTCGAATTCTGGCCTTATTTCTGAATAGTTTGGGAATTGGTCGTCGATAAGACAGTTGATTCTTTGCTGATAGATTGTGATCGATTTGAAAATTTTGGATTTCGTTAAACATGTACATGTATTTGTCGAATTATTATTGTTCATCATTTCAAATAGTTATATCAATTTCGTTAGAAATGGGAGACACATTTACAGTTATATTGAATTTTTAGCTGTACAATACCCAATTTTGTATAATTATATTGATGTTTAATAGTAATTTGATATTTTTGATAATTATATAAATACATAGGTGGAGAATGCGACAATATTTTAAAGATAACATTGATTCTTTTAGATTAAGAACGTGACATTTCTAATAGTGATATTCGGGTGTTGTATGCGACATTTTTAACAATTATATATACTGATTATTTTAGATGCAGAATGCGACATAATATTATTGTTCTTTGTTTTTTGGCGTTAGAAAACATCAATGGATTACTTTTGAAAGACAAAGCTAGATAAAAATTGTATATTTCTAGATATTACCACTATATAATTCATGCTATTGAAAAAAAATATTTATTGAGCAGGCGTAAAGCAGAAAATGGCGGGAAGAATCCTAGCAGACGACAATTGTCGCGCAGATGCAATCATGAACCATATCAGACTGCCCGAAATTACAGCTGGCCCAGCTCTACACTGGCCTCGCTTTCAGCATGTTAGGGTTTGAAAAAGGAAATCATAACTTTGTAGCGTATGTCTTGTCTACTTTTTGACATATCATTATTGTCTAATGTTTCCTAATGAACCATTTTTAGCCCAACTGTTTGAAAAACGAGTAAGGGCTATTTTAGTCACTTGGTCGTCTGTTCTCGTAAAACACTTCGTTTTGCATATGTTTTGTGTGTAACTTCCTACCTCAGAATTCATAATGATTGTGTAACGGGAAACATAATCTAAACACCTTTAACTAGATTTTGATTTATATAATTACATGTATGCCACTTAGTCAACTTGATTTAAAGCAGTCATGTTTAAAACAATAATTTAAGTTTACAATATATTCTTATCAAATTAGCATAATAATGCTGAGTAATGGTCCATTAAGAACATTTCAGTAATTTAAACAAGTAACTTACAAATATTTCAAAATGCTAAAAAGATGTAACATTTGTTCGACCATGTATCCACAGGTAGCAGACGACAATAAATTTTAGAATGGAAATTTGCGACTTCCGGTGTGTCGACTACTCGATGTTGTGACCCTGACGTTCAGTATATGAAATGAGGGAATTGAGGGTCGAGGTAAGTAAAGATATTTTGAAGAAATACAAATTTAGCTAAACATAGGACAATACATTTTACAGATAAGGGTTTGTGAGTCGGTGATTACACCTTTAACTCTGCAAAATATTTTAAATGGACTTGCCCATCTTCAAATCTGGACAAAACCATTACTCATTTTCAGGGAAAATTTCAAAATATGTACTGACTTAATATCGAATAGTGCAGATCATGAGCAGATGTCAAAGATATGCCGACTGGGTTTGGTCTGCACTTGTCGCATTGGTACATGTATATTATGTTGGCACTATAAGGCTGAAAGTTAATCAACATATAGTACCAAACAAAATAATCAGAAAGTACTGATTACAGTTCATTAATAATAACAACTTTTAATTTAGTATAATGTTTGTATTTTGAAAGCATGTTTATTTCAGATGGACCATGACTTTTTAGCTCGACTATTCGATAAGAATAAGTAGAGCTATTGTAGTCACCCGAGCGTCGGCGTCGGCGTCCGCGTCGGCGTAACCACTTATGTTAAAGTTTTTGTAATACCTCAAATATTTTCAAAGTCCTTTGACATATGGCTTTGAAACTTTGCACAGTTGTTCACCATTATGACTCCAGCATGTAGACAGGAGGAGATAACTGTATCAAACATTTTGACAGAATTATGCCCCTTTTTCTACTTAGAATTTATGTTAAAGTTTTTGTAATTCCTCAAAAATTTTCAAAGTCCACTGACATATGGCTTTGAAACATTGCACACTTATTCACCATCATGACCCCAACCTGTAAACAGGAGGAGGTAACTGTATCAAGCATTTTTTTACTATCAAGCACTAAGAATAGTCGAGCGTTGCTGTCCTACCGACAGCTCTTGTTGTAATTATTGTTGCTTTTCTAGAATAAAAATAAACTGAACATAATATAAAGAACTATTCTTTCCAAGATCACTCGCTTCCTTAAAGTATAACAATCTAAATACAAAACAAAATTTATACATTCAATAACTAAATTCACGAATAGGTAAAGATATCGGCACTACATTAGTGATTGTGCCGAAGGAAGGGAGATAATCATGAATGTATTACAAAGAAGGGAGATAAAAATATCTCCTATTATGATAATATTATACTATAAAATGTCATAATTATTTCTAATGCATAATGCTTATTTTGAAATGATCTGGTGACTTTGATTGTGACACTCCGATAACATCTTAATTTCCAATCTATAAATAGATATTAAAAAAATTAACCTATATTTCAGTTTCAGGATTTGAAATTAAGAAAGAACAAAAGATATGAAATGAGCACCGGCAAACTGATCTTGGCATGTTACATCCTTATCACAGAACTGGAACCTACTGATGATGATGAGGTAAAAGTATATTTAATGAATATATGTATAGATTTGTTTCTTAGCCTGCTGAAAGCGAAAGTTATTAGTATTCACCTCCAGAATAGAGCCCGGCCAGCCTGCACATTTGTGCAGTTTTACCAGCCTCTGAACTGTTTGCTAACTTCCAATTTTCATTTTCATGTGATAATTAGTTATAATAATTTATAATGGACTGTTCCTTTAATAAAATGTTGAAAAGTCCATTTAATAATTTCCGCAGGTAAAAGTAGCATGCCTCCAGATTCATGCCCATTCTTCATGTAAATTTTGAAAATTTATCGAAAAAAGAAAAATATAATGCAGTGAACAAGGAAAGTAATTTACACATTACAAACAGCATTTACAGTCTACTTACATTACCAAAAAGGCCAAAATATACAATAATAGCCATTGCGTTAGTCACGCATTAGAAATATAGTGATAAGAACTGCGACTTCGGTCGTTAAAGACATTTAGCACATAAATAATTACTTGAATCTTAAATCTTTTTACTTATCTTAAAATCTGAGTACATTTTTCTTGAGTTTGTTTTCTCGAAATATTTTTGGTTCATCTGGAGGCGTGCAGCTTTAAGGCTTGTTTATAGCTCTTGAATGAGACGTGTATTCATTTGGTTCTGAAACAGTACGCATTGTGAAAAATGTTCGGGTTTATAAAAAAAAAATGTCTTTGCTTAACACAGAAGCAGTTACTGCTGTTGTTGTTATTCAGTCATGAATTGATTTGGCTAAGTAAATACATACACACCTACACTTGTATCGAACATTTTTCTTCATTATTCAAATTTGATAAAACTTTTGTAAGTTTTAGTTATAATAAAGGGCGCCCGTTACCGAGTGGTTGAATGAATTCATTGACTTCAAATCATTTTCACCCCCGCTTTCTTTCACTATTATGGGCAGCGACTTTGATTTCATGAATAGTTTCATGTGCAGAGATGATCCACAGAGGTGATCCACAGCTATAGGTTAATTGGCAGAGAAAATTGGTGGTTCTACTCGAGTGCCCCACCGTTTCTAAAATAATTTATAGAGGGATATTTTGGACCTTCTTCCGCCAGTAAAGCTGAAAAATTATTATAGTACCGTCGAGTCAATAACCATTCACCTACTAAATTAGTGTAATGGATCTGCCCTGCATAGAATTTGGAACAGTCCATTTGAAGTTTATGGGATTTCAATGACAAAGTACAAATTTGAGCAGACGATAATATATAGCCTTGGCACGGAGTGCACGTACCAACAGGTAAAGGGTTAAACCCAACCAGAATAATTGAACCATTGCAGTTAAGAATATACTAGAAATAATAAAAGAATCGTTTAATGACATCAAGTGAATAAAAGCTTTCTGACCACTATTTGAGTGAGACGTAATTATTTGTTTATTGTATTCCTGAATTCTATTTTCTGCAATTTTTGATAAGAGTATTGATAACATTGTTGTTTTTTTTTTTAATTTGGTGGTTCAACCCGTGCGTCTTCTGTCTTTTGCAAGTGAAACGCAAAGTGTTACAAGTGATATGGATGTTTTATACATTAGACAAGTTAAATGTTGATGCAGCACATCAAAAACGCAGCCGAATGATGTGAACAGTCAATCAGCTTTGGAAATCGTCCACTATTACAGATGAATGTCCGAAGCACAAATCAATTTTTTCTCCATGTTCTTTGTATGTGCCCATTGTTTAATAATTAAGTTGCATACTTTTGTGAAAAAGTAGAACCTGATGCATAAATTCACAAGGTAATGCCATGTCTGAAATTCTGAAATGTGTGTCTGTTACGACAAATATTGAAACGTCTGGTCAAAGCAAAATAATACTTTGTTCATTTTTTTTCTGAAGAGTTATTTCTAAAACAGTTTGTTTGCTGGTATTAAGGTGTGCAGCTTTAAAGGAAGGCCTCAAAAATGTTTTTTTATTTTTATATCTGAAAAGCTTTTTATTTTTGGTATCCTATTAAAGTTTCAAAACAGATATTCATTGGTCATTTATCTGAATAATCTTTTGATTTTTGAAAACAGTTTTAATGATTTAGTATTTTGTGTGGAAGTTAAAATACTACTGTGTTTACAGTTTGCATGGGACAACAATCGAAATTTCTTTAACTTAGCTTGTGTCTGGAACAACACTTGAAATATTTTTACTTAATTTAAGTCTTAACTTAGTTTGAGTCTGAAACAATAATTGAAATATCTAAAATTAGCTCAAGTATGGAAAAATACTTGAAATATCTTATCTAAGCTTGAATCTGGAACAATACTTTAAATATCTTAACTTGGTCTGAGTCTGGAACAATACTTGAAATATCTTCACTGAGTTTGAGTCTGGAACAACAATTGAAATTACTTAACTTAGCTAGTTTCTGGAACAACATTTGAAATATCTTTACTTAATTTGAGCCTTAATTTAGTTTAAGTCTGGAATAATAATTAAAAAATCTAAACTTAGTTTGATCCTGGAACAACACTTGAAATATCTTAACTAAGTTTGAGAATTGAAGAATACTTGAAACATCTTAACTTAGATTGAGTCTGGGACAACACTTGAAATATCTTAACTTAGATTGAGTCTTGAACAATACTTGAAATATTTTAATTGAGTTTGAGTCTGGAACAACACTTGAAATTTCTTAACTAACCTTGTGTCTGGAGCAACACTTGGAAAATCTTTACATAATTTGAGTCTTTACTTAGTTTGAGTCTGGAATAATAATTAAAAATATATAAACTTATTTTTGAGTCTGGAACAACACTAAAAATATCTTAACTAAGTCTGAGTCTTGAAGAATACTTGAAACATCTTACTTAGTTTGAGTCTTGAAGAATACTTGAAATATCATGACTTTACTAAGTGTGAGTTTGGAACAATAATTTAAATGTCTTAGTTTGAGTCTGAAACCATAATTGGAATATCTTAACTTAGTTTGAGTCTTGAAAGAATACTTGAAACATCTTAAACTTAGTTTGAGTCTAGAAGAATTCTTGAAATTTTTTAACTTTGTTTGAGTGTGGAAATTTTTTTCAAAACTTAGTTTGAGTCTGGGACAATACTTGAAACAGCTTAACTTAGTTTGCATCTGGAACAATACTTAAAATATCTTTACCTTAGTTTGAGTCTGGAACCACACTTGAAATATCTTAACTTTGGTTTGAGTCTTTGAGATACTTGAAATATCTTAATTTACTAAGTTTTGATTTTTGAACAAAAATTTCTTAGTTTGAGTCTGGAACAATACTTGAAATATTCTTTACTTAGTTTGAGTCTTGAAGAATAGTTGAAAAATCATAGCTTAGTTCGAGTCTGGAACAATACTATTATTAAAATATCATAACTTAGTTTGAGTCTTGAACAATACTTGTAATATCTTTACTTAGTTTGAGTCTTGAAGACTAGACATGAAATATCATAACTTAGTTTGACTCTGGAACAATACTTGAAAAATCTTAACTTAGTTTGAGCTTTGAATACATGCATTTACTAATGAAGTGCAAGAAAGATCTGGTTTACATGTACTCTTAAACATGCTATGCTAAAATATAATAATCACATAAAGAGCTTTCGCCGCGCCATAGGTAGCACCTAACTCCATATTAGATATTGTATGATGCAACAGTTTTGTCTTTTATGCAGTTGATTGATATCATTGATTTTGTAAACAAAATGATTACATGTATTTTGTATGCAAATTATTTTTGAAAAACGATAACATAGTACTGGAATTAAAAAGAATTTTTCTGAACGTGTTAGTTATCTTTCCTCAATCTTTATTAATAAGATATAATTTTTGTCAGATAAAAGTAACCTCCCCCCGAAAAATACAATTATGTTAGGGGCCGGTAAACACACATCCTTCTTTATTAATTTATTCTTGATAGTGTACCCTTGTCTTTGTTGGAGTTGTTAATGTCATTTGTGTGTATTGGTTTTTTCTTTGTCTTTGTTGGAGTTGTTAATGTCATTTGTGTGTATTGGTTGTTTTTCTTTGTCTTTGTTGGATTTGTTAATGTCATTTTGGTGTGTTATGGTTGTTTTTTCTTTGTCTTTGTTGGAGTTGTTAATGTCATTTGTGTGTTATGGTTGTTTTTCTTTGTCTTTGTTGGAGTTGCTAATGTCATTTGTGTGTTATGGTAGTTTTTCTCTTTGTCTTTTGTTGGAGTTGTTAATGTCATTTGTGTGTATATGGTTGTTTTTCTTTGTCTTTGTTGAGTTGTTAATGTCATTTGTGTTATGGTTTGTTTTTCTTTGTCTTTGTTTTGGAGTTGTTAATGTCATTTGTGTGTTATGGTATTTTTTCTTTGTCTTTGTTGGAGTTGTTAAGTCATTGTGTGTGTATTGTTGTTTTTTCTTTGTCTTTTTGTTGGAGTTTTAATGTCATTTGTGTGTATTCTGGTTGTTTTCTTTGTCTTTGTTGGAGTTGTTAATGTCATTTGTGTGTATTGGTTGTTTTTTCTTTGTCTTTGTTGGAGTTGTTAATGTTGTTGTGTGATTTGGTTGTTTTCTTTGTCTTTGTTGGAGTTGTTAATGTCATTTGTGTGTTTTGGTTGTTTTTTCTTTGTCTTTGTTGGAGTTGTTAATGTCATTTGTGTGTTATGGTTGTTTTTTTTTTTTTTTTTTTTTTTTCTTTTGTTTTTGTTCTTTGTCTTTTGTTGGAGTTTGCTAATGTCATTTGTGTGTTTATGTAGTTTTTTCTTTGTCTTTGTTGGAGTTGTTAATGTCATTTTGGTGTGTATTGGTTGTTTTTCTTTGTCTTTGTTGGAGTTGTTAATGTCATTTGTGTGTTATGGTTGTTTTTCTTTGTCTTTGTTGGAGTTGTTAATGTCATTTGTGTGTATTGGTACGTTTTTCTTTGTCTTTGTTATTGGAGTTGTTAATGGTCATTTGTGTGTATTGGTTGTTTTTCTTTGTCTTTTGTTGGAGTTGTTAATGTATTTGGTGTATTGGTTGTTTTTCTTTGTTTTTTGTTGGAGTTGTTAATGTCATTTGTGTGTTATGGTTGTTTTTCTTTGTCGAATTCCTGGCCTCATTTCTGAATAGTTTGGGAATTGGTCGTCGATAAGACAGTTGATTCTTTGCTGATAGATTGTGATCGATTTTGAAAATTTTGGATTTCGTTAAACATGTACATGTATTTTGTCGAATTTATTATTGTTCATCATTTCAAATAGTCGTAGTATCAATTTCGTTAGAAATGGGAGACACATTTACAGTTATATTTGAATTTTTAGCTGTACCAATACCCAATTTGTTTAATTATATTGATGTTTAAATAATTTAATTTTTGGAATTTTTTTGAAAATTAAAAAAAAACATTTTGGGAAAAATGCAAAAAACTATTTTAAAGATAAAAAATTAAATTTTTTTTAGTTTAAAAAATGACATTTTTAATAGTAAATTTTGGGGGTTTTGGAAAGGGCACATTTTTTAACAATTATAATATCTGATTTTTTTAAGATCAAAAATCGACATAAATTATTGTTTTTTTGTTTTTTGGCGTTAGAAAAAAATCTTTGGATTATTTTTGGGGAAAAGAAAAAAGCTAAATTAAAAATTTTTGTAAAAATTTCTAGATATTCACTAAAACATGCTTTTAAAAAAAAATTTTTTTTGAGCACCCCAAAAAAAGCAGAAAAAGGCGGGAAGAATCAAAGAAAGACGAAATTTTGCCCGGGATCCCAATCAGGGAACAAATCAATTTGCCAAAATTTAAGCTGGCCGCTTAACGGGCCCCTCGTTTTCACATGTTGGGTTTAAAAAAAGGGAAATCAAAAACTTTTTTACCGTTGTCTTGTCTATTTTTTTAAACAAAACCCATTTTTTGGTTTTAATTTTTTTCCTAATAAAATTTTTTTTTGGGCCCAACTTTTTAAAAAAAACGAGTAAAGGGTTTTTTAAACCCAATTTGGTCGTCTGTTCCCCGAAAAACACTTCTTTTGAAATATTTTTTGTGTGAATTTCCAAACCTAGAATTCATAATGTTTTGTGTAAAGGGGAAACAAATTTAAACCCTTTTAACTAGTTTTTTGGATTTTTTAAAATTAAACATGTAGCCATTTAAAGTCAAGTTTAAAAGCAGTCTTTTTAAAAAAATTTTTAAGTTTAAATTTATATTTTTAAACAAATTTTAGCATAATTAATGTTTGAGAAATGGTCCTTTTAAAAAAATTTCTTTTAAATTTAAAACAATTAAAATATTTAAAATGTTAAAAAAGATGTAACTTTTTTTCGCCCCCGGGTACCCAAAAATAAAGGTAGCAAAACAAACCAAAAAAATTTTTTAAAAAATGGAAATTTGCGATTTTCCGGTGTGGCCCTCCCTCGATTTGTACCGGGCTTTTCTATAAGGAAATGGGGGGAATTGGGGGTCGGGGTAAGTAAAAAATTTTTTGGGAAAAAAAATTTAGCTAAACATGGGACAATACTTTTTACGGGGATAAGGTTTGTGAGTGGGTTTGGATTAAAACCTTTAAAAACTCAAAAAAATTTTTTTTAAAAGGGATTGCCCTTTCTTAAATTTTTGGGAAAAAACCCCTTTAAATTTTTTTTCGGGGAAAATTTAAAAATGACTTTTTAATAATTCGAATGGAGATCATGAGAGATGTCAAAGTATACCACTTTTTTTGGTCGCACTTGCGCCTTAAATAATTTAAAAATTTTTTTGGGCACTATAAAGGCGAAATTTAAATCAAAATATAGAAAACCAAAAAAAAATAATCAGAAAGCCCTTTTTACGGTTCCCTTAATAAAAAACAATTTTTAATTTAGTATAAATTTTGTATTTTAAAAAGAAATTTTTATTTCGGGATGGCCCCAATAAATTTTTTTGCTCAAAATTTTCGATAAGAAAAGTAGAGCTATTTAGCCACCCAAAGGGGGCGTGGCGTCCGCGTCCGTAACCATTTTTTTTAAAATTTTTTTGTAAAACCTCAAATTTTTTTTAAAACCCCCTTTTGAATATGGCTTTTTGAAAAACTTTGCACAGTTGTTCACCATTATGACTCCAGCATGTAGACAGGAGGAGATAACTGTATCAAACATTTTGACAGAATTATGCCCCTTTTTCTACTTAGAATTATAATGTTAAAGTTTTTGTAATTCCTCAAAAATTTTCAAAGTCCACTGACATATGGCTTTGAAACATTGCACACTTATTCACCATCATGACCCCAACCTGTAAACAGGAGGAGGGTAACTGTATCAAGCATTTTTTTACTATCAAGCACTAAGAATAGTCGAGCGTTGCTGTCCTACCGACAGCTCTTGTTGTAATTATTGTTGCTTTTCTAGAATAAAAATAAACTGAACATAATATAAATAACTATTCTTTCCAAGATCACTCGCTTCCTTAAAGTATAACAATCTAAATACAAAAACAAAATTTATACATTCAATAACTAAATTCACGAAGGAAAAAGATATCGGCACACTTTAAAGTGTTTGGTCCAAAGGAAGGGAGATAAATGAAATTGATTACAAAAAAAGGAGAAAAAAATTTTTCCCTATTATGAAAATTATCCCTTAAAAATGTCATAATTTTTCTAAGCAAAATGCTTTAATTTTGAAATGTCTGGTGATTTGATTGGAAAACCCGATAACATTTAATTTCCAATTATAAAATAAAATATAAAAAAATTTAAAAACCTATATTTCAGTTTCGGGAAATTTAAAATTTAAGAAAGAAAAAAAAATATAAAATGAGCCCCGGGAAAAACTGACCCTTGGCTTTTCACCCTTATCAAAGAACGGGAACCCTACTGATGATAAAATGAGGTAAAAGAAATTTTTTAAAAGGGAATATAGTAAAAAGATTTTTCCCTTAGCCTGCTAAAAAGCAAAAGTTATTAAAATTTGCCTCCAGAATAGACCCCGGCCCAGCCTGACTTTTCGACGGCTAGGGGCTATAACAGGACGAAAGGGCGGTCCTTACGCCTTTTTAATTTTTTTAAACCCCTTTCGAAGCAAAAACGTCATCGCCGCCCCTGCTGACTAAATACAAAAACTCTACTTTTTAATTTTGGGTTTCAAAAATCGAAAAAATTAAATGGGTAGGGCTTAAGGGGCATCGAGTCCAAAAAGGAAAATTTTTTTAAAGGGCGAAAAAACCACCATATTTACCCGTTTTTCAAAATTTTTTTAAAAGCCTAAGTGGAGTTAGGCCCTTTTAAGTTTTTTGAAAATTTATTTAAAAAAAGATACCCAGAAAAACCCAATTTTACCACAAAAGGAGCTTTTTCCCAACAAAGTGGGACATACCTTACACTTTTTTAAAGGATACGCATTGTAGATAAGGGGGTCCAAGGTCTATTTCCCGTGGAAAAAAAGTTGACAAAAATCATTTGAGTCATCGTCTATGAATTGAATCAAAGTTTAATTACTTTGCATCCGATTGAATAACTGAATCACTAGAAATATTGCATTCAAACAGGCGCTTTGCATGTTTCGTAATATAAAGGCCTCTAGTTGTACCTATCTATAGTCAGGTGGGTGTGGGAGGAATATCCCCTCCCATAGACCCAGAAATTTCCAAAAAGGAAGCAACGGTATTGCATTAAATTGTCTTTATAAACATTCAAAGTTTTGTAATGTTAAAGAATGTATATTCTACCCCTACAGCTTCATGTGGCAACAAAGAAACCTGATATTTTTAACAACGTGTCTTTTTGCAGTAAAAAAACTTTAGAAGCTGACAAAATCCACACCTCGTCTGTGTTAGAAATCATTCTGAGATGACAGGAGACATCGTGCATGTCAAGCTTGTAAAATGGCCGAAAAGACCCAGATTACATAAAAGCTAATATTAATAATTTGTTCATGGGAAAACTGTTAATTAAACTTATTTAAATAAAAACGAAGGTTATTGTACATTGGGCTATTGGACAACACTGTGTGAATGGAATAGACAATGGTATTGTGACATAGAGTTCAGACACTTTAATGTTAAATACAGTTGACATTGCCTAGTCATAATGTCGTTGATCTAAAGTTGATTGTTAATTACAATAAAATTTGAATTTGAAACTGTTAGTAGTATAAATAGTGTATTCTTTCAAAGTTTCAAGTGCTTTTAAGCTTGTATTTGGCAGTTTGTATTAAAGTAATTCAAATTCCTGAGTACAATATGTATACATGATATACATGATTCGATGATTATATTTCATGTGTATTCGATGATTATATTTCATGTGTATTCGATGATTATATTTCATGTGTATTCGATGATTATATTTCATGTGTATCTTATATATCATTCATTCATGCCTCAATATAGAAAAAAAGATTTAAGGTCAATTTAATGAAACACAGTGACTATTCTAAGTCATATAATCATGTAACATTTAAAATCAAGACTTTAGTATTGTTTTATTTATCTGTCATGTAACCTTCACATACAATGTCATAGGTTTAAAGACTAAAGATAGTTTAAAACGGTCACTTATTACAATTCATTATTGTTATAGATACAAACAATTGTATAATTGTATTGATAATTAATGAATACACTAAAATCTAAAAGGGCATATATGGTAGTTACGCCCTATTTAGCCAAGTCCGAGTAACAATTTTAAAGAGCGAAACTGCTAGTTACGTCTTTTTAGAATTATTGGCTGATGCACAAAAATGTAAATATTAAAAGGGCATAATACGGATTTTGTGAGTTTTTATTATGGTGGTGGGCTATTTTAATTTAAAAAAGGTTTTAAAAAAGTCGATATTAGTTTTTCTAAGTGTGTCCCAAATTTTACCATGATTGAAAAAGGATCAAAGTCTGCAGACAGTTTTTTTCAGTTTCCCGAAACTTGCAAAAATGCATTTACGCCCTTATAGCACTAGACCGTCGATTTGTGCAGTTTTACCAGCCTCTGAACTGTTTGCTAACTTCCAATTTTCATTTTCATGTGATAATTAGTTATAATAATTTATAATGGACTGTTCCTTTAATAAAATGTTGAAAAGTCTATTTAATAATTTCCGCAGGTTAAAGTAGCATGCCTCCAGATTCATGCCCATTCTTCATGTAAATTTTGAAAATTTATCGAAAAAAATAAAAAAATAATGTAGGGAACAAGGAAAGTAATTAACACATTACAAACAGCATTTACAGTCTACTTACATTACCAAAAAGGCCGAAATATACAATAATAGCCATTGCGTTAGTCACGCAGTAGAAATATGGTAATAAGAACTGCGACTTCGGTCGTTAAAGACATTTAGTACATAAATAATTACTTGAATCTTAAATCTTTTTACTTCTCTTAAAATCTGAGTACATTTTTCTTAAGTTTGTTTTTCTCGAAATATTTTTGGTTCATCTGGAGGCGTGCAGCTTTAAGGCTTGTTTATAGCTCTTGAATGAGACGTGTATTCATTTGGTTCTGAAACAGTACGGCATTGTGAAAATTGTTTCATGTTCGGGTTTGATAAAAAAAAATGTCTTTGCTTAACACAGAAGCAGTTACCGTTGTTGTTGTTATTCAGTCATGAATTGCTTTGGCTAAGTAAATACATATACACCTACACTGGTATCGAACATTTTTCTTCATTATTCAAATTTGATAAAACTTTTGTAAGTTTTAGTTATAATAAAGGGCGTCCGTTACCGAGTGGTTGAATGAATTCATTGACTTCAAATCATTTTCACCCCCCTTTCTTTCACTATTATGGGCAGCGACTTTGAATTCATGAATAGTTTCATGTGCAGAGATGGTCCACAGACGTGATCCACAGCTAGCTTAAATGGCAGAGAAAATTGGTGGTTCTACTCGAGTGCCCCACCGTGTCTAAAATAATTTATAGAGGGCTATTTTGGACCTTCTTCCGCCAGTAAAGCTGAAAAATTATTATTGTACCTTCGAAACCATTCACCTACTAAATTAGTGTAATGGATCTGCCCTGCATAGAATTTGGAACAGTCCATTTGAAGTTTATGGGATTTCAATTTGAGCAAACGATAATATATAGCCTTGGCACGGAGTGCACGTACCAATAGGTAAAGGGTTAAACCCAACCAGAATAATTGAACCATTGCAGTTAAGAATATACTAGAAATAATAAAAGAATCGTTTAATGACATCAAGTGAATAAAAGCTTTCTGACCACTATTTGAGTGAGACGTAATTATTTGTTTATTGTATTCCTGAATTCTATTATCTGCAATTTTTGATAAGAGTATTGATAACATTGTTGTTTTTTTTTTTAATTTGGTGGTTCAACCCGTGCGTCTTCTGTCTTTTGCAAGTGAAACGCAAAGTGTTACAAGTGATATGGATGTTTTATACATTAGACAAGTTAAATGTTGATGCAGCACATCAAAAACGCAGCCGAATGATGTGAACAGTCAATCAGCTTTGGAAATCGTCCACTATTACAGATGAATGTCCGAAGCACAAATCAATTTTTTCTCCATGTTCTTTGTATGTGCCCATTGTTTAATAATTAAGTTGCATACTTTTGTGAAAAAGTAGAACCTGATGCATAAATTCACAAGGTAATGCCATGTCTGAAATTCTGAAATGTGTGTCTGTTACGACAAATATTGAAACGTCTGGTCAAAGCAAAATAATACTTTGTTCATTTTTTTTCTGAAGAGTTATTTCTTAAACAGTTTGTTTGCTGGTATTAAGGTGTGCAGCTTTAAAGGAAGGCCCATTATGCCCCCAAAAATGTTTTTATTTTTATATCTGAAAAGCTTTTTATTTTTGGTATCCTATTATAGTTTCAAAACAGATATTCATTGGTCATTTATCTTAATAATCTTTTGTTTTTTTGAAAACAGTTTTAATGATTTAGTATTTTGTGTAGAAATTAAAATACGACTGTGTTTACAGTTTGCGACCTTTAAAACAATATTTTCACATTCAGCCATACTTTATTTCCAATAAGCATCTAACATGCTTTAAAGCATTATTTGAACGTTATAATACTTATGTTTGCACTGCCTAATGTAGGAAAAAAATGATTTATTTCTGAGGCATAATGTGCCTTTAAGGAAAAACAGTTGATTCTAAGTTGAATATAATTTTTACAATGCAGGTGTATCGGTGATCTTTACATTTCAGAAATACGGAACATGGTAAATTGAGCAGGTGAAGGAATGAAGAAAACACCACCCTCTTTACAGTCAGCAAAATAACTATGCTTTGTTACGGTTTGGAACTACTGCATGCGGTTACAACTTATGTGACAAAGAGATTTTAATCCACCTGATACGATTTGGTATCTTTCTGAAAATGTCATGTTCAACTTCTGAATGGTGTTTTTTTCTGCCAAGTTTAAGAAATATATTACCATGTAACTGTCTAATATTTATGGCAATTATGAAGTAATAGTGAGTTTTTGGCATAGTAATAACTATAGTGTGCAAATATGTAATTCCGAGAATTGAGTGCACACGTCCTAGAGAACGAAAAGACGTCATTAACTGGCACAACGTCAAATCAAAGAATCTCGAGGATTATAAGACTTTCCTTGAAAATAGTGATGTTTTACATTTAGCAAATAAGATGCCAATACGTTCAATTTCCGATATTGATGAACTTTACTCTGGAATAGTTGTGATTGTTAATCTAGCAACAGATTTATACATACCTAAGGTAAAATTTAAACCTTACATCAAACCTTACTGGAATGACAGTCTAAAAACTGCGCATAAAAATATGACACAAGCGCGAGCACAATGGATAAGCGACGGAAAGCCACGTGACACGACTTCCGGAAGTTACAAACGTTTCAAAATAGCCAAGACCCTCTTTCGGAAAACACATCGCCAATCCGTTCTATCTTTCCTAGATAAAGAGGAACGTATGCTAGACAAAGCATCGGAATTAGATAACAATGAATTTTGGAGATTGGTTAATAAAAATAATTCAAAAACCAAATATACACCCGGTTTTGAAATGACTTTCAATGGAATTACTCTATCAGATCCGCAGGAAGTAAACGAGGGTTGGAAATCTTATTTCTCGCAACTATACTCAATAAATAATGATGAAAATTTTGATTCTGATTACAAATCATATGTAGAAAGTGAACTTGAAACAATTAAAAGTAACTATCGAAGCAAACAACATGCAAAATACATTATCACCAGCGATATGGTAAAAATAGCGCTTAATTCTTGCAAGAAAAGGAAAGCCTGTGGCCAAGACAATCTCTTTTATGAGAACTTCATTTATGGCGGAGATTTATTGATAAAATGTATCACCAAACTCTTCAATCATATGTTTGAATTCTCACACACACCTACAGATATGAAAAAAGGCATAATAACAGTTTTATTTAAGGGAGGTAACAAAAAGAGAAATGATCCAGCTAGTTACAGAGCTATCTCCCTTTGTTCCGCCTTGTTAAAATTATTTGAAAAGGTCGTTCTACAAATTGCAGAAATGGATGGTGGCATTCATTTAAATCCATCACAAGGTGGTTTTCAAAAAAACGTTAGCTGTTTGATGACAGCATTTATGCTTCGCGAATGTGTACAATACTCCATAGAAAATAATTCTCCAATGTATACATGTTTTTTAGATGCGAAACAAGCATTTGATCACACTTGGATTTCTTCATTGTTACTAAAACTGTATCAAAGTGGTATTGATATATCTCTGTTTCAAATATTTAAATCGTTCTTCGAAAACTGTTACAGTTGTGTAAAATCAAATGGATTTGTCTCCGACTGGTTCCCCGTGCTGCAAGGTACACGTCAAGGACAATGTTGTAGTCCTCAATTCTACATCCTCTTCATAATTGAGCTACTGAACAGGATTGACATGTGTAAAAGTAGCTATAAAATTCACAACATAGTATGTGCATGTCCAACCTCAGCTGATGATATGGTCATCATTTCAAATGTCAAAAAAGGGCTCGATGAACTTTTAGATATATGCTTCAATTATGCCCAAAAGGAACGTTACTTTTATAACGCAACGAAATGCAAAGTTCTCGTTTTCAATGATAAATGTAGCAACAAAAGACAATGGAAAATGGGAAATAAAATTATAAGTGAAACAAACTCATATACCCATCTAGGCATTCTTTGCACAAATGACATGAACCTTCGCGAAAACATAACCGAAAGCTGCCATAAACTTAGGAAAACATTCTTTAGCTTAACTAACAGTGGAATAGGGAAAAATGGACTAAACCCTATCACCTCAAGGCGTATCTACGAAACTAAAGTTCTCCCAGCTGCGCTCTACGGGAGTGAATTATGGAGCGGTGTCAACGCGACACAGTTACTTCCCTTGGAACGGGCACATAGACAATGCGTCAAATGGATTCAAGGCGTTCCATACGGAACTCGTACTGACATTGCCCTCAGTTGTTTAGGGATTTATCCGATATCTAACCTTATTGATATAAGAAAACTTATCTTTTTGTCCAAACTATGCCATGCAGATTCAAATATGAAGTTTAAGCAAATTTTTGTAAATCGTTTAACATCATATTATGCACGACCTGCTAAATCTAAAGGCTTTATTCCCGACGTGATCAGTGTTCTTGGAAAATATAAACTATTTTCATATCTACGAGACTTTTCAGAAACAGGTTTCTTTCCGTCTAAATATGCTTGGAAAAGAATAACCAAAAAGGCGGTGCACGAGCATGTACTTTGTACTTGGAAATCTAGAGTAGAGCACGACGACGATATCAACCTATTTTTAAATATACATTCCACATACGACTTCAGTTCTATATGGATTTTTCAAAGACATTTCCCGGTTTATAAAACACAATGCTTTTCGTTGTTCAAACTGATGTGCAAATATTTTGAAAGAAAATATCCCATTGTGTGTGACTATTGCAAGACTGTAACATACGAATATGCGTTACATAAAGTGTTTCATTGCTCACATTATGATAACATTAGATATAGTCTATGGACAAAACTCATATCTTTACTAGGACACAATTATTTCCGCATGTTAAGCGGTATGAGCATTGAAAACCAACTTATAGAGATGTTAAGTGGGTTCACAAGTTTTGATATTAATGACAATATACGTATACAATGTTTTATCGCAGTTGCCAAATTCTCAACTGAAATATTGTATTAATATCAACGGTGCCAAAGAAATCTCAGAAAATCGTTAAGAATGATTGTTCTATTTATCCATGCCAATGATTTACTAACAGTCATATGTCAATTTATATATGTTGATGTTTTATTGCCATATGTAAGCTTTCATATATGATCAATGTTTTGTTAACTATCATGCCATTTGTTTAGGAGGCTAATGCTTTATTAGTCATCGTATTAGTATATTTACTATCTGTGTTTCTGTTTTGTTAGAAATTATATTCTTACTTTGTAGATATAGAATCATATTTGCATTATAACATGTAACTCTTCAGTATTGGAGGAAATAAAGATATATATACATGAGCTTGAAAAAATAACACCTTCATAAATGCCTTGATGTGAACAGAATAGCAGGGATATTTTATTTGCTTTTTACATTGTACATCTTCTTTTAACATACTGTACCGTCAATAAATTGAAATGGCAATAATGAGTATAATTGCAATAATGAATGATGCTTATTTTTGCAATGTATATTTCAAGTGGTGTAATAAGTAAAATTTGATCAGGAATGTACATTTTTTAAGACTTAATATATATGCAATCATACTGTACCGTTAACATAATGGCAATAGTAAAATTGCAGAAATGAATGATGCGCATTTTTTACAATGTATATATTTCATGAAGAGTAATAAGTAACATTTTATAGTTAATAAAGACATACTAGGTCGTACAATGAGAAATAATAATAATTTAACAACGTCATGATAGAAACATCCATTTGAAATTTCTTAAGATTTAGATAATAATAACACCACCAAGAGTATCACCACTACCACCAAAAACAATATTAATGAAACATAATGAAAACTCCAACGATGAAATATTTCATCATTTAAAAACATGCAATGATGAAAAAAATTAAATACAATATTAAAATAATTGTAATCACGACCAGAAGAACAATAATGAAATAAAATAATGAAAAAGCAATATGAGTGAAATATAATAAAAACAATAAAATGAAATGAAATTAACAATAATGAAATAAAATGAAACAAAAAACAAAGAAATAAGATAAAATAAAAACAATAAAACAAAAACAAACAAAAAATGAAAATAAAAAAATGAAATAAGGTAACAAGAAATGGAATGAAAGAATATTATTGTCACAAGTGACCATTTAGTTGTTTACCTATGACATGCTTGACCTTAAAGTGACCAGCCTTTGCCACCAGTATGCAGCCAGGCCAACCTGTACGTCCATGCAGATTGACCAGGCTCTAAACCGTTGGCTGACCAATTTCAAATTTGATTTTATTCAAATTATATTCGCTAAATTGAACGTATTCAGAAACAGAAGCTGGACAAGTCTGCTTCCGATAATATTATCAACCATATACATGATATAATGTGTTCCTTTATATTTTAAAGTATCATTTGTCTCATTTTTTATCTTTAAAATGCTTTAAATAAGGAGTCACAAAGGGTTACTTTATCATTTTCATTTCCAAGCATATCCTCGTGCGTTTCATCGCCGGATAGCCACTGATAAACACTATCTATCTTGATTACATGTTTATCAACCGTGAGTATCCGACGATGCATGCGTTTATGCTTGTTTTTTTTTTTTTTTTTTTTTTTTTTTGTTGTTGATTTTTTTAATGTTGTTTTCAGTTTTTATTTTTGACAAAAAGTTAAAAAAAAAAGATGATGGGGGCTAGCATTCTTTACCTTTTTTGTTCGCCTTTAAATTTATTCTATCAATTTTTTAACTTTACTTGCCTGTTTTAATTTTTTAAAGTTGTTTTTTTAAAAATTGATTAATTAAGTAATTAATTAATTTATTTATTTATTTAATTATTAACTTATTTATTAACTTACTTATCTTTATTTATCTATTTATTTATTTATTGTTTTGCAAATTATATCAAGCGAAAAGGGAGGGTACTTGTTTTAAAAATACAGATTGATCTCCCCTGAAAATTCAAATGATAAGAACGGACCAAAGGAGACTTCTCTTCATTAAAACAAGTATAAAATGAGAAAAAAGTCGTTTTCCCGTCAGTTTACACTCCATTACCACTTGTTTTTTTCTTTCTAACTGATAACTCTCACACATCTTCTGCACTAACATTACTTTTGGGGAAAATGACTTTCATAATGCTACTGTAAAACTTTCAACAAATATCAATCAAAAGTAATAACATTTGGTTGTCAAACTTTAGCCGCAAAAGGCATTATGTTTAATTATCAATAGGGAGAGAAGTCGCCTTTTGGTCTTTCACGTCATTTCAATTTTCAGGGGAGGTTACACCGTTACTTAATTAAGAATGGTCGTCTTTTAGTCATACTTGCTTTTAAAAATTTTTCTGCAATACATGTATTAAATTTAACATCAAAACAATTTAAAGGAACACACTATAGTCAAAATTGGATACTTCCTTTTTTACAAGTATACAGAAACATGAAATATTTCAACCAATTTTAGGGTGGATTTAATGATTTTAATCTTTTCACTTAGTACATATAAAAATATGTAAACGCTATAGACCTAGTATCTTTACTTATAGAATCACGTTTTTTTCAAGTATTATTTAAAAATATACATATGAATAATTACTGTGTCACGGGTAAAACAGATGGGTTAACCATCAAAGTTTGCTATCTAGTTATATATACTCTGATATTTAAGAACCATTGAATTTAAATATTCTTGTTATCTTTGAACATTTTGGTTTTAAATTTTTCTTTAAAAAGATTTTTAAAAAAAAGTTGATTTTCAGCTCTGGAAATATTTAAAGTATCTCAACATTCTTAAAATTCTAAATAAATTCTAACGATGTCCTTTTCGTAGTTTGAAACATTAATATATTTGTTAATATTTGGGGGAAAAATTGAAATTAATTTGTGTCGTGGGAACTGCTTTACTATCTATACGTCCATAAATGAAGAAAAAGCTTAGTTTTAATGAAGACCACTACTTGAAATAATATAACTTGTGTCTGGAAAATCACTTAAAATATCTTAACTAAACTTAAAATATCTGAACATTAGTTGATTTATGAAGAATAATTGAAATATCTTAACTTAATTGTGTCTCAAACAATAAACAAACTTTAAGTTTTTGACAATACTTGAAATATCTTAACTTAGTTTGAGTCTGGAACAATACTTGAACTATCTTAACTTACTATGAGTCTGAAACAATACATGAAATATTTTAACTTAGTTTTAATCTTGAAGAATTCTTGAAACATCTTCACTGAGTTTGAGTCTGGGACAACACTTGAAATTTTTTAACTTAGCTTGTGTCTGGAACAATACTTGAAATATCTTATGTAAGCTTGAGTCTTGAACAAGACTTTAAATATCTTAACTAAGTTTGAGTCTGGAACAATACTTGAAATATCTTCACTTAGTTTGAGTCTGGAACAATACTTGAAATATCTTGACTTAGTTTGAGTCTGAATCAAATTATTTGCAATATTTTAACTTAGCTTGTGTCTGGAACAACACTTGAACTATCTTAACTTAGTTTGAGTCTTGAACAATACTTGAAATATCTTAACTAAGTTTGAGTCTTGAACAATACTTGAATCATCTTAACTGAGTTTGAGACTGAAACAACACTTGGAATTTCCTTACTTAGCTTGTGTCTGGAAGAATATTTGAAACATCTTAACTGGGTGTGAGCCTGGAGCAATACTTGAAATTTTTTAACTGAGTTTGAGTCTGAATCAATATTTGGAATATTTTAACTTAGCTTGTGTCTGGAACAACACTTGAACTATCTTAACCTAGTTTGAGATTGGAACAATAATTGAAATATCTTAACTGAGTCTGAGTCTGGGACAACAATCGAAACTTCTTTACTAAGCTTGAGTCTGGAACAATACTTGAAATATTTTATACTGAGTTTGAGTCTGGAACAACAATCGAAATTTCTTTACTTAGCTTGTGTCTGGAACAACACTTGAAATATTTTTACTTAATTTAAGTCTTAACTTAGTTTGAGTCTGAAACAATAATTGAAATATCTAAAATTAGCTCAAGTATGGAAAAATACTTGAAATATCTTATCTAAGCTTGAATCTGGAACAATACTTTAAATATCTTAACTTAGTTTGAGTCTGGAACAATACTTGAAATATCTTCACTGAGTTTGAGCCTGGAGCAATACTTTAAATATCTTAACTTAGTTTGAGTCTGAATCAATATTTGAAATACTTTAACTTAGCTTGTGTCTGGAACAACACTTGAAATATCTTAACATAGTTTGAGTCTTGAACAATACTTGAAATATCTTAACTGAGTTTGAGTCTGGAACAACAATTGAAATTACTTAACTTAGCTAGTTTCTGGAACAACATTTGAAATATCTTTACTTAATTTGAGCCTTAATTTAGTTTAAGTCTGGAATAATAATTAAAAAATCTAAACTTAGTTTGATCCTGGAACAACACTTGAAATATCTTAACTAAGTTTGAGAATTGAAGAATTACTTGAAACCATCTTAACTTAGATTGAGTCTGGGACAACACTTGAAATATCTTAACTTAGATTGAGTCTTGAACAATACTTGAAATATTTTAATTGAGTTTGAGCCTGGAACAACACTTGAAAATTTCTTAACTAACCTTGTGTCTGGAGCAACACTTGGAAAATCTTTACATAATTTGAGTCTTTACTTAGTTTGAGTCTGGAATAATAATTAAAATATATAAACTTATTTTGAGTCTGGAACAACACTAAAAATATCTTAACTAAGTCTGAGTCTTGAAGAATACTTGAAACATCCTTACTTAGTTTGAGTCTTGAAGAATACTTGAAATATCATGACTTTACTAAGTGTGAGTTTGGAACAATAATTTAAATGTCTTAGTTTGAGTCTGAAACCATACTTGGAATATCTTAACTTAGTTTGAGTCTTGAAGAATACTTGAAACATCTTAACTTAGTTTGAGTCTAGAAGAATTCTTGAAATTTTTTAACTTTGTTTGAGTGTGGAAATTTTTTTCAAAAACTTAGTTTGAGTCTGGGACAATACTTGAAACAGCTTAACTTAGTTTGCATCTGGAACAATACTTAAAATATCTTACCTTAGTTTGAGTCTGGAACCACACTTGAAATATCTTAACTTGGTTTGAGTCTTTGAGAATACTTGAAATATCTTAAATTTACTAAGTTTGATTTTTGAACAAAAATTTCTTAGTTTGAGTCTGGAACAATACTTGAAATATCTTTACTTAGTTTGAGTCTTGAAGAATAGTTGAAAAATCATAGCTTAGTTCGAGTCTGGAACAATACTATTATTTAAAATATCATAAACTTAGTTTGAGTCTTGAACAATACTTGTAATATCTTTACTTAGTTTGAGTCTTGAAGACTAGATGAAATATCATAACTTAGTTTGACTCTGGAACAATACTTGAAACATCTTAACTTAGTTTGAGCTTTGAATACATGCATTTACTAATGAAGTGCAAGAAAGATCTGGTTTACATGTACTTTAAACATGCTATGCTAAAATAATAATTCATAAGAGCTTTCCGCGCCATAGGTAGCACCTAACTCCATATTAGATATTGTATGATGCAACAGTTTTGTCTTTTATGCAGTTGATTGATATCATTGATTTTGTAAACAAAATGATTACATGTATTTTTGTATGCAAATTATTTTGAAAAACGATAACATAGTACTGGAATTAAAAAGAATTTTTCTGAACGTGTTAAGTTATCTTTCCTCAATCTTTATTAATAAGATATAATTTTTGTCAGATAAAGTAACCTCCCCCGAAAAATACAAATTATGTTAGGGGCCGGTAAACACACATCCTTCTTTATTAAATTTATCTTGATAGTGTACCCTCCACCAAAAATTGGAATTGGAGTGAGAAAGCAAAGGGAAACCCTCTTAAGTCAGAGTAACCTCTCCCGAAGGAAAAAGGGAAATAACAAACATTTCAATTTTAGTCAGATGGAGTAACCTCCCCTGAAGAAAATTAAGGGAAATCACTCAAAACTTTCTTTATTAAGCCAGATAGAGTAACCTCCCCTGAGGAAATAAAGGGAAATCACTCTTACCTTTCATTTTTAAGTCAGATAGAGTAACCTACCCTGAAGAAAACAAGGGAAATCACTCTTACCTATCTTTATTAAACGTGATGGAGTAACCTCCCCTGAAAACAAAGGGAAATTACTCTTACCTTTCATTTTTAAGTCAGAAAGAGTAACCTCCCCTAAAAGAAACAAAGGGAAGTCACTCTAACCTTAAAATATTAATCCTGATAGAGTAACCTCCTCTGAAAACAAAGGGAAATAACTCTTACCTTTCATTTTTAAGTCAGACAGAGTAACCTCCCCTGAAAAAAACAAAGGGAAATCACTAACCTTAAATTATTAATCCTGATAGAGTAACCTCCCCTGAAAACAAAGGGAAATCACTCTAACCTTAAATAGTTTCTCCGGACAGAGTAACCTCCCCTGAAAAAAACAAAGGGAAATCACTCTAACCTTAAATTATTAATCCCGACAGAGTAACCTCCCCTGAAAACAAAAGGGAAATAACTCTTACCTTTCATTTTTAAGTCAGACAGAGTAACCTCCCCTCAAAGAAACAAAGGGAAATCACTCTAACCTTAAATTATTAATCGTGATAGAGTAACCTCCCCTGAAAACAAAGGGAAATCACTCTAACCTTAAATAATTTATCCCGACAGAGTAACCTCCCCTGAAAACAAAGGGAAATAACTCTTACCTTTCATTTTTAAGTCAGACAGAGTAACCTCCCCTGAAAGAAACAAAGGGAAATCACTCTAACCTTAAATTATTAATCCTGATAGAGTAACCTCCCCTGAAAACAAAGGGAAATCACTCTAACCTTAAATAATTTATCCCGACAGAGTAACCTCCCCTGAAAACAAAGGGAAATCACTCTAACCTTAAATAATTTATCCCGACAGAGTAACCTCCCCTGAAAAAACAAAGGGAAATCACTCCAACCTTTTTTTATTTAGCCTGATAGAGTAACCTCCCCTGAAAAAACAAAGGGAAATCACTCCAACCTTTTTTTATTTAGCCTGATAGAGTTACCTCCCCTGAAAACAAAGGGAAATCACTCTAACCTTAAATTATTAATCCTGATAGAGTATCCTCCCCTGAAAAAACAAAGGGAAATCACTCCAACCTTTTTTTATTTAGCCTGATAGAGTAACCTCCCCTGAAAAACAAAGGGAAATCACTCCAACCTTTTTTATTTAGCCTGATAGAGTTACCTCCCCTGAAAACAAAGGGAAATCACTCTAACCTTAAATTATTAATCCTGATAGAGTATCCTCCCCTGAAAACAAAGGGAAATCACTCTAACCTTAAATAATTTATCCGGACAGAGTAACTTCCCCTGAAAACAAAGGGAAATCACTCTAACCTTTCATTTTTAAGTCAGAAAGAGTAACCTCCCCTGAAAAAGGGAAATCACTCAAAACTTTCTTTTTTAAGCCAGATAGAGTAACCTCCCCTGTAGAAATAAGGGAAATCACTCTAACCTTTCATTTTTAAGTCAGAAAGAGTAACCTCCCCTGAAAAAAGGGAAATCACTCAAAACGTTCTTTATTAAGCCAGATAGAGTAACCTCCCCTGTAGAAATAAGGGAAATTACTCTAACCTTTCATTATAAAGTCTGATTGAGTAATCTCCCCTGAAGAAACCAAAGGGAAATCACTCTTACTTTTCATGTTTAAGTCAAAAATAGTAACATCCCCTGAAAACAAAGGGAAATCACTCTAACCTTTCATTATTTAGTCAGAAAGGGTAACCTCCCTTGTAGAAATAAGGGAAATTACTCTTACCTTTCATTATAAAGTCAGATAGAGTAACCTCCCCTGAAGAAAACAAGGGAAATCACTTTTAACTTTCAAAATTTAGTCAGAAAAAGTAACCTCCCCTGTAGAATAAAGGAAACCACTCTAACCTTTCTTTATTTAACCAGATGGAGTAACCTCCCGTGAAAAAAACAAAGGGATATCATTCTTTCCGTCCATTTAGTCAGACAGAGTAACCTCCCCTGTAGAAAAAGGGAAATCACTCTAATCTTAAATTATTAATTCCGTCAGAGTAACCTCCCCTGAAAACAAAGGGAAATCACTCCAATCTCCATTTTTAAGTCAGATAGAGTAACCTCCCCTGAAAAGGGAAATCACTCTAACCTTTCTTTATTTAACCAGATGGAGTAACCTCCCCTGAAAAAAACAAAGGGAAATCACTCTTTCCGTCCATTAAGTCAGACAGAGTAACCTCCCCTGTAGAAAAAGGGAAATCACTCTAACCTTAAATTATTAATCCGACAGAGTAACCTCCCCTGAAAACAAAGGGAAATTACTCTAATCTCCATTTTTAAGTCAGATAGAGTAACCTCACCTGAAAAAAACAAAGGGAAATCACTCTAACCTCTCATTATTAAGTCTGAAAGAGTAACCTTCCCTGAAGAGAAAAAGGGAAATTACTCTAACCCTTTCATTATTAAGTCCGACAGAGTAACCTCCCCTGTAGAAAAAAGGAAAATCATTCTAACCTTTCTTTATAAAGCCAAATGGAGTAACCTCCCCTGAAGAAAACAAAGGGAAATCACTCTTACCTTTCATTACGTCAGACAGAGTAACCTCTCCTGGAGAAAATAGGGAAGTCACTCTAACCTTAAATTAATAATCCAGATAGTGTAATCTCCCCTGAAATCAAAGGGAAATCACTATATCCTTTCATTATTAAGTCAGATAGAGTTACCTCCCTGAAGAAAACAAAGGGAAAATACTTATCTTTCATTAATAAGTCAGATTTAGTAACCTCCCCTGAAAGGATGATCACTCTTACCTTAAATTATTAATCCAAGTAGATTAACCTCCCCTGAAAATTGCAAATGCGTAAGAAACCAAAGGGAAAATCATTCCTACCTTTCATGTTGAATAGAGTAACCTCCCCTGAGGAAAATGAAGGGAAATCACTCTAACTTTTCATTATTAAGTCAGATAGAGTAACCTCCCTTGAAAATTGCAAATGTCATAAGAAACCAAAGGGAAATCACTTTTACCTTTCATAATTAATTCAGATAGAGTATCCTCCCCTGAAAATTACAAATGGCGTTGGGATCCAAAGGGAAACCACTCTTACCTTTCATTATTCAGTCAGATTGACTAACCTCCCCTGGATATTACAAATGGCGTAAGAATCAAAGGCGAATTACTCATACCCCTCAGTCAGAGTAACCACTCCTGACAATTATAAATGGCTTTTACGGCCAAAGGGAAACAACTCTTGCCTTTGATTTTTAAGTCAGATAGAGTAATCTCCCCTAAATATTGCAAATTGCGTAATAAACCATAAATTATATTTGTATCATAGTTTGGGGACCTTTCTGTTGAAAATATGTAATAGAAAGAGCACCGAAACACGAGGCTATCTGATTTGTACGAGGGGGCGTAGCCCCCGAGTATTAATCAGATTGCCGAGTGTTTTGGTGTTCTTTCTCTTTTGTATCATAGTCAAACATAAAAGCACGTTCCCTGTTCTCAAAATATGAAACCCCGGCAAAAATGAACCAATGAACGAACATCTGAATATGACATTTCTGTCGCTTTCCCTTTCTCTGCCGTCACAATATGTAAACCCCAGCAAAAATGAGCCAATCAATGGGCATGCTCTGGAGTGCGGGTAACTAATACCCGCACTCCAGTTAACGCACTGTGCATGTATATGTATACCCTGACACATTTTCAACAGAAAGGTCTCCAAACTATGATACAAGTCAGAGTTAAAACGTATACATATACATGCACAGTGCGGTAACTGGAGTGCAGGTATTAGTTACCCGCACTCCAGAGCATGCTCATTGATTGGTTCATTTTTGCTGGGGTTTACATATTGTGGCGGCAGGGAGAGTGAAAGCGACAGAAATATCATATTTAGATGCTCGTTCATTGGTTACTTTTTTCTGGGGTTTAAAATTGTGACAACAGGGAACGTGTTTTTATGTTTGAGAGAAGAACACCAAAAAACTCGGCAATCTGATTTATACTCGGGGGCTACGCCCTCTTTTACAAATCAGATAGCCTCGTGTTTCGTAGCTCTTTTTATTACATATCTATGGAACAGAATTAGTGCATTTATTCCATCTCGCTTTATGATATCGGGACTTACATTATGCTTGCTTCTATACTTCTTTATGACAATGAAAACCTGCCTTTTGCTGAAGTCAATCCATCGTCGGATACCCACGGCCGAACCATTAACATTTATTGATTGCATGTTATGTGACATGTTTATCAATCGTGGGTATCCGACGATGAAGTCAATCATGCCTTATGATTACTGAATGCACTTTCATGTAATTGCAACCTTATATATATGTGTTCCCTACTAAACCATCAAACTCACATATTTTAATATGCTATATGTTTAATTGCATCTTTTGTTAAGGACAACGTATTATGTTTGGTGTTTAAGATAACATTCTTTGCTTGTTCTTGATATAACTATATGTAACAGGGTAAGTTTCTGTCAGTACCTTTAATTTGCTATAAATCTGCCACTTATATTGTCGACATTATGTCACAATAAATTATTAATTTTGATCAATAATTGGCGAATTGATGTGTCTTAGCATTCATATGCTTCAATATATTCACTGATTACAAATATAATGCAATACATGATCACTGCACATCGACAACGAAGATGACAACGATAGCGATATCATAGTCGCATGTGACAGTACGCACTAAGCACATTCGGAACACCTCGGGCGACTTCAAGAATTCAAGTCGATCTCCGAACTTGACGGAGATTGCCGAGTTGTTACGATTGTAAGCAGTTGGCAGTAAGCATAATGCGAGTTGCAATAATTTGTGTTCATATTATGACAGCAGGTGTCGCTTAGTCGGTACATCCTGTTATTTTCCGGATAATCCCGTATTTTGGCACGTTAAGTCTCCTTTATACAGGGGCGTATACAGAACAGTGTTAGTTGGAGCCTGACATGTAAAGGGAAAATTTACTGAAAAACAAGAGAACACGATGCGACAGACGAAAAGTGCGTGTTTTTGAAGATTACGCCAGCATGTGGAAAAAAATGTTATAGATTTCTGTAATAACTCATCCTACAAGTGGCAACTCACCTCTTATACAATTGTTTACACTTCTTTTTGAGCGTGTGTGATAGCAATAGTGAAACTGAATTTTAAGATATACTATGCTCAAACTTACGGTGGCACAAAGGTGACATGTGTGTGTTATTATTTATCTCGTGCGCACGAGATACTGTGTCGTGGCCACGGGTTACTAAGTTGTGGCCATGAGATAGTTAAGTCGTGGGAACGAGATAACTAAGTCGTGGTCACGAGTTACTAAGTCGTGGCCACGAGATAAATAAGTCGTTGGAACAAGTTACTATATCGTGGCCACGAGAAAGTTTAGTCGTGGCCGCGTGAAAGTTAAGTCGTGCGAACGAGTTAATAACCAATCAAATTACACTATTTATATGAATTTTCCTAACAAGGATGACCCTACTTCTCCTGTCCGTAAAAGTGCCATTTATACAAGTTATTGATTGGTCAAAGATTTAGCGTCATTGTGACCCTGATTTCTGACCAAATTGCCTAAAAATTATTAGGTGTCATCAACTGATCTTTTTAGGTTATATAAACTACGGCTTATTCTTTCTAAATCATTCATCAGACAAGGATTTTACATGAAGAGTCATGTTTATCTGACCCGTGACCTCAAACATCCTTATAGGATATCTACTGTCCATGGGCAATGTCCCTACCCAATAAAATAAACCAGGACTAAGTCCCTCCCAAGTTATGGTATAAACAATGTTAACAGGCCGTTGTACGTACAAAATGACCAATTCTATCATAGAATTGTCCCAACAAAGGGCTATAACTTAGTCAAAATTAATGTCTTATTTATGGGCCTTATAATCCTAAAGACATGTATCAAGTTCAAAGTGAACACTTCAGTATGTTCAAAGATTAATGTTGCACGTAAATCTTTAAACAGAAATTATCTAAGTTTAGAAAATCATGAGGTAATCTGATTTAATTATCTCGTCTCAACGACATAGTTATCTCGTTCCCACGACTTAAACGACTAAGTAACTCGTGGCCACGACTTGGTACAGTACAAACTTGATTTTCTTTCTGTAAAATAAAATAAATATAATTTGGCTTTACACAAATATTGTGCTTTAAATCCTTTACACTGTAAGTGGGCAGTATGAATGTACATGTATCGTGTTATTACAAAGAAATATATGGAAGTTTCTTTTAAAGACAGACACAACTTTACTTGACCCGTAATAAGGAAAACAGATTCCTTTACATTATGTGTATGTGTTTTTATTTAAATAAAACATATTTAGTAAGAATTTTATAGATTTCAATAAATTTCTGTGATGAAAATATGTTACTGAAAGATGTGCATAGTATATCATTAAGCACAAATGTATGTGAATGTAGTGGTGTGTGCGGGATGTCTGATTTATAATCAGACACACATATGCCCAACATTTGAGCCGCGTCACGACAAAACCAACATAATAGGTTTGCGACCAGCATGGATCCAGACCAGCCTGCGCGTCTACACAGTCAGATCAGGATCCATGCTGTTCGCTTTCCAACTCTTTTACAAGTAGAGAAACCGATACGAACAACATGGATCCTGATCAGACTGCGCGGACGCACTGGTCGCAAACCAATTATGTTGGTTTTGTCGTGACGCGGCTCATTTGTAATTGACTATTCAAATGTTACAAAATTAAACAACTTCCTTTTTTTCTCATTATACATGTATATCTTAATGTGTTACAAACCTATTCGCCACTATTATTGAATCTGAGACATTTATTAAGTTAAAAGGCCAATCATTTTTGCTTTTTAATGTCCAAGTCATTAGATAAAAACCTTCGCAGTACCTATAGGCATGTGCTTAACAACTGGATGACAGCATAATATGTTTTGGTAAGGGAGTACACTAAGAAGACAATTGCATGAAACTGACACGTATATATTCCATCCCAGCTCATGAACTTATATATGGGGGTAGGTGCAGCCCTTAAGCCAGGGCCTGAATCCGCCACTGTACGTATAACTGCCCCATTGAATAACTGTTCTATTAAACATATATAAAATTATATTGCATAATCCTTTACTACTTGTATTTATATTCTTTCAACTGCAATTTATGTATTAAGCGCTTAGTACGTATTTATATATACATGCACGCAGTATCTATACGGAAAATTCCGATGATAGGCGAATCGTGGAAAAATTCCGTTGATATCGATAACAGAGTTCTCGCCCCTTAACAGTTCACAAATCGCTAAACATAGTTTAAATTGTTTATCATAATGTAACATGATCAAACTTAATCCACAAAGCCTCAGACACCGGGCTTTATTAAGCAAAAATGGATATAAGCGAAAGTTAATAGTAATTACGCCATGCGAGCTATAAATCAAATAAGTCACATTTTAACAAAATCTATCAGGGAACAAAAAAAATGACTTCTACATAAAAGTAAAACAACAAAAAAACTAAACCGTAAAAGGTTTGTATAGAGCATGAAGAAAGGTAGCTTATACATAAAGGTATATGACGTTAACATTTTAGTATTCCAAATGGCTTGTTCCAGTTTAATAGTTATCACTCAATGAAAGAATTGGTCACTACGAAATGTTTGAATGAAATAATGAAAAAATGAAATCCAGCATAATGAAAAGTTTAAATATCATAAAGCAAGATGTAATCAAGCATAATGCAAGTTCTAATGTCATGTAGCAAGATAGAATTAAGCATAATGCAAGTTCCAATGTCATCAAGCAAGATGGAATCAAGCATAATGCAAGTTCCAATGTCATCAAGCAAGATGGAATTAAGCATAATGCAAGTTCCAATGTCATCAAGCAAGATAGAATAAATGCATTAATTCTGTTCCATACATATCGTCGCTTGAAAAACGTTTTGTTCTAAGTGCCATTTTGTTGTTTTTGAGAAAAAAAGCATGTAAAGATATTTCATTTATTTATTGTCGGATTTTGAAAATTTAAAAACTACTAAACGTGGTGTCGGGAGAACAACTCAATATCGTTAAAGATATGTGGATTTAATATTTCATTGCTTAAAAACATAAGGAGAAAAAACAGTCTTTTTAACTTTTTTTTTCAAAAATTGTTAAAATCAAAGTGTTCAATGTGACATGGTATATAGTTTTCCGATTCATTGTGATATATAACAATAAGTGATAGTTTGAAAATTCTTCAACTGACAGTCCCAGTCCGGTTTATTTTTGATCATCCCTCGTATGTCCTGATGACTTACATATACATTTAAAAGTAAGATTAAGCACATTACTATTCACAGGGACACTGATCATTTCCACTACACTATAGCCAATCAGGATGATAACGCTTTATCAGACATTCGTGCTTACTTTATAGGCTGGGCTTACATTCGGAACTGCCTCGGCTATTATCTATTATATTAACCTCGGAAACAATACGGATTAAAAGTAGTTCTACCACGTGATTTCAGATGTAAACAGAAACAGAGATAATGTGAAACGAATGTATATATTTGACACCAAATGCCTGTTTCGGTACTCTTTTGCTTGAAAATATGTCTGACAACAATTTGTAATTTAAATATGCCCACTGATGTTCAATTTTAAACAAATCCGACGAAATGTCAACAGGTTGGTTTTTTGTACTTTTGGTTTCTACAACCATAATAATAAATATATAAATAATGAATTATTTGCTTTTGTACCTATGATATCACTTATTTTAGGTGAACTTTTACTACATATATTGGAAATAAACTTGTAAACAACTCCCAACATTAAATTACTATTTGTTTACATGTTTAGTTTCTTAGCGTAGGTTAGACCGAAATACTGCATCCGTTCTGTGTATTCATACTATTGTGTTCGAGGTCCTTATCCGAAGACTGATGGAATGGGCCGAGTAGTTGCGATTGCTGGGCTTAATGTGCTTTGATTCAAATTATCGAATAAATATTTTTCAGTACTGTATCCAATAAATATTTTAAATTATACAATATATATTTTCAAATATAGAACATATAATTATATAGAAAGTTATCGCACACAAATGTTTTTGGATGAACAAATAATTTTAGAATGAATATAATGGTAAAGCATATAAAATTAGAGTTATACAATATAAATAAAACATTAAATTTAATTAAATTTATTGAATATTGCAACGTTTAACATGCCATACACTTCAAGTTTATATATTCCTGGTCTTTAAATTTACTGTTAACGGCATGAAGTCGTTACACCACCGTCTATCACCGTTGTATAATCATACTTGTCGGCAATATCCGGGACATTACGTCAATGCACACTGGCTCTACCGTAGCTCTGCCTGTTTCACCGTGGCAACATCGTGTCATCACCGAGGCTTTGCCGTTTGGACATTGATTGACACGTATCCCGGTTAACTACGATTTGTCATGGTTTGTTTGTATTTAAATGTTTAATACAACCGGGGCTCACCGGCACTCACCGGGAAGAAGTCCAAAACCATGTTCTATCGGCTTGGAACAGGGAATTGCCGGGAAACCACCGTATCTATACTGCATCCAAACCGTGACAAATCGTAGTTAACCGGAGTACCGTTGGCCTAGTGGTTAAGGCGTCCGCCTTCGGATCGGGAGGTCGAAGGTTCGAGCCCCACGGGGAGTGTTAATTGAAGGATGAATGTTTCTCGTGGGACTCTTTCAGAAATGGCCGCTTCGTGAGCCGCGAGGTAGTTAAAATGAATGGTTACCGATTTCTATCCGCCTGGCGCCTGGCATAGTGGTAGGAATTGGGAGGTACATGGTATGCAACCAAAAGGTGTCTCATAAGTCAAAATGGCTGGCCCTTTCAGTAGGAGTGACACTATAATAAACAAGACCTTTACCTTTTTACCTTTTACAACCCTGGCGATCACTCAGTTTGTTCCGGTTCACCATGGTTTGTCCCTTTACTTCACGGAATCGCAACGGCCCAATGCCGGTTTACCACGATTGATCCCGGTTGACTAAACCGTGGCAAACCGGGACACCAAACCGGGACAGTGTAAATGGGGCTTAAACCGCCCGTTTATGACTGTATAACTATTAGCACTAGAAACAAAAAAAGGTCTTCAAATCAATGAAATGACTTAAACCGAATTCTGATAGCGACAATATCATAATACCTTTAAAATATTGCCAATCAGGGTTGTAAATGAAAAAGGGAGACAAAAGAAAAATACTAATCTATTGAGAATTGAATTTCAATTGTATCTTTCTAGAATACGCTTTCTAACGTCAAAATTACATTATATAGCAGCTCAAAACCTCGATATGTAGGTTCATAAAAGAAAACAATTAAAACAAAGATACTTTTTGTTAAATGGCAATTACAGTAAAAAATAACCATGAGAGCGTTAAAAGGTAAAAAAATAATACTTTAATCATGATTTTAACATGAATTTACATCTTGCGACATTTAACGGCAGTGGTGCGACATTTAACGGTAGTGGAAATTCGTACGACATTTAACGTTAACATAGCGACATTTAACGGCAAATGATTTTGGAACATTTAGCGGCGGTTGCGACATTTAGCGGCAATGGTGCGACATTTAGCGGTAAGTGCGACATTTAGCGGCGTTGCGACATATAACGGCGCCACACAGGTGTTGTGCATGACATATTGTCTTATTATTGTAACTAAGGCTCCCACGTTTACAATTTTTTGTAAACGTTTACACGACTGCTAAGAACCGAAACGATACCGTTTAAACGGTGGTACCTACACCATGTATTTGAGTCGCCAAATGATGTCTTTCTTTCTATTTTTAATACATGTACAAATAAAGAATGTGCAAGGCTCATCACGATTGAGTCAGCACACATTTTTTGCATTGTAAACCCATTTTTTACCAAAAATGTTTTATGGCACGAGCAATTTTGCACGGTAATGCTGTGTGGAGGGTTGTAAACACCCATTTTCCGTTTGTTAACTTTGGAATAAACCTCTAGAATTGATAAAATCCATGATTACAGGCAATGATTAAGAAATTTTGTAAGCCAATATGGTCATTTCGATTAAACGGTAAACAATATCGTAAATGTTTATGAATGAAAATCGAAACGAATCCGTTTAAACGTGTAATCGTGGGGGCCTTAATTGTAACTATTTGTGCCAAGTATTTTCAAAATCCCTTGAACTATGAAGAAGTTATAGATCGGAAACAAAATATACCCTATAACAGACTATGATAATTTTTGACCTCTAAGTGCTTGGAGGTAGGGACCAATGTTTTGCGCCTGACATATCGTCTTATTATTGTGATTATTTGTGCAAAGTATTTTTAAAATCCCTTGATCTATAAAAAAAGTTATGGACTGGACACAAAATATACCCTAAAACAGACTATGTAAATCTTTGACCTCTTCGTGTGACCTTGACGCATGACATATCATCTAATCATTGTGACTATTTGTGCCAGGTATTTTCAAAATCCCTTGATCTATGAAGAAGTTATGGACGAAACACAAAATATACCATATAACAGACTCTGTTAACCTTTGACCTGTAAGTGTGACCTTGACTTTGGAGGTAGGGGTGCTTGTGTTGTACTTGACATAATTATATTCTTAATATTGTGACTATTTGTGCCTAGTTATTTCAAAATCCCGAAGAAGTTCTAGATCGGACACAAAATATACCCTAAAACAGACTATGTCAACTTTTGACCTTGAACTTGGAGGTAGGGATGCTGGTGTTGCGCATGACACATCGTCTTATTATAGTGACTATTTGTGGCAAGTATTTACAAAATCCTTTGATCTATGAAAAAGTTATGGACCGGACACAAAATATACCCTGTAACAGTTTATGTTAATCTTTGACCTCCAAGTGTGACCTTGACCTTGGAGGTAGTTGGCCGGTTGACATGCTCATGACACATCGTCTCTTATTGTGAACAATTGTGGCAAGCTTTTTCAAAATCCCTTCAAAGATAAGATAATTGGATCAAAAACCAACACAAATTAAGTATCAAAACATGTTTCGCTTTATTAAGCTTCTTCAGTTGATACATATATGAAAAGATAAGAAAGTTATGGACCGGACACGACATATACCCTCAAATACACAATGTTGACCTTGAATGAGCAAGTGCAACCTTGACCCTGTAGGTAGGGGTCTCGTTGTTGCGCATGACACGTCGTCTTATTATATAACAAACATTTGTAACAAGTTATTTCAGATTCCTTTGATAAATGAAAAAGTTATGGATCGGGCAGGAAAGTGTGACGAACGGACGGGACAGTAATAATGTGGCTACTCTATTGTTCTCTCTATTGTTCTTTTTAGCCACACAAAAGAAAATAGCCACATCAAAGCATTACGGAATGAATGACATCAAAGAGAAAGAACAGTTACCAATTGTCCCTCTAGCCACATTTTTACTGTCCCGTGAGAGCGGACAGACAGACGGACGGACACACAGACGGAGCCTATTTCTATATCCCCCTTTTTTTCTTCGAAAAGGTGGGGGACAATTACAAGCAACAAAGATTTCATCGAGCCTCAGTTTGTTATATTAAAGAAATCGTTAGTGTCAGAACCAAATATCACAATAATTTGGAATGTTATAAGCTTTAGTGATAACATGAGAAAATGAATGCGTTCACAAAGTCAAAAAAACCGTAAAAGACAAAAAAATTATGTTTGTAAAACATGTATGCCCCCTAACGGCTGCCAGTTAGTCATGTGACCAGGAAATTGTGACTGACTTTTGACCAGGTGACCTAAAAATCAATTATTAAGGGTTATCTTCAAATAACTTCAAATCCATTATTAGTTTTATAAAAATATTAACCTAGGCAACTTGAGTTGTTGAGTTTTTGGTCGGAGAACTTTTTGACGTACAAGATCAATGTTATTTTCACCTTTGACCCTTGAATCAATAGGGGTTACCAGTTGTCTACTGGCAAAGACCAATGCACCTGTGAGGTTTGCAGGTAAATGGCCCATGTTGAGATATTGATTAGAAACTGTTTTTACCTATAAGGACAATGTGATCTTGACCACTGACCCCTTGACCCCAATAATCTATTTAGGTCATCTTCTGACCAACAGCAATGTATTTGTGAGGTTTGAAGGTCAAGCGTCCATGGGTTGTTTAGTTATCGATAGGAATCTGTGTTTAAGCACAAGGACAATGTGACCTTGACCTTTGACCCTAAAATCAATAGGGCTCATCTACTGGCCAAGACCAATGTACCTATGCAGTTTGAGGGCCAAGGGCCCATGTGTTGTCAAGTTGTTGATCGATTGTCGTTTTTACCTACAAGCTCAATGTAACCTTGACCTTTGACCCCTTGACCCGAAAATCGATAGGGGTCATTTACTTGCTAACACCAATGCACCTACCATGTTTAAGGGCTTACAACCCATGGGTTGCCAAGTTATTGATCTGAAACCGTTTTTACCTACAAACTCAACGTGACAATGACCGTTGACCCCTTCACTCCAAATTCAATAGAGGTCATCGACTTGCCAAGACTAATGCATCCATGCAGTTTGAGCACCAACGGCCTATGGGTTGTCAAGTTAGTAATCAGAAACCGTTTTACATACAAGGTCAGTATGACATTGACCTTTGACCCAAAAATTAATAGGGGTCATCTACTGGCCAAGACCAATGCACTTACGATGTTTGAAGACAAGCAGCCCATATAAGTTATTGATCAGATCCGTTTTTATGCTACAAGGTCAATGTGACCTTGACCTTTGACCCCTTAACCTCAAAATCAAAAGGGTCATTTACTTGTTAAGAACAATGCACCTACAAAGTTTTAAGGCCAACAGCCTATTGGCTGTCAAGTTATTTATCGGAAACGGTTTTACCTATAAGATCACTGTGACCGCGACCTTTGACCCCAAATCAATAGAAGTCATCTACTGGTCATGAACAGATTGAAGTTCCAAGGCCTAAGCGTTTTTTACTTATTGATCGGAAACCATATGGTCTACGGACCGACCGACCAACCTACCGACCGACAGACAAACGCAAAGCAACATAAACCCACTTCCTTGAAGGGGGCACAATTAGTTGAAAATAAAATCTGCATAAAAATAACAGTGTCGCGAATTTTATTTTAAACCAAGTAGTCCTGAACTATAAAATTTGAAGTACGCTGTCGCTTTCTCCAATTGTCTTTTCCTATACAAACACCGTCTCCTCGCCACCATTTCTCTAAGTCACGGTAGCTATGGGATTCTCGTGAAGTATCGTGCAACATGGCACAAACACGGCACCAGAAGAATGTATTGACAAATGATCCCGTGCCTTTCCAACGGAAATATTCATTGTAGAGATCATCATTTTGGTCTAATTTATGTAGGTATTGAGCAAGTTGTTCTGGGGATTCGAAATCGTCGACATGAATAAAAGAATGAGGAGGGGCCGCTCGAGCATAGTCTTCAGGGGCAGCTCCCATTACGATTGGTATGACGTCATGCCTGGAAAATAAATATTTTCACACAATTATATTTGTTGAACACATAGGTGAAGAATGATGAATCAAGTAATAGAATTGGACAATTAAGCGATCAGTGTTGAAACCAGGTAGCAAAACAAAAATACTCCAAATTTACGCTGTAGTTTGCCCATGCTCCAGTAAAAATATGTCGGTTTTAAACACAATATGTACGCCAGTATAAACATTTTCATGTTTTACATACTTAAATGCTTAAATTGAAGTTATAGTTAGTCTAACTGAATGTGGTATACTTTCAAGTATGCACAACATTAATCTCCTGTTTTGATCATCCATATCAAAGTTGTGTTTTTTTCATCACATCATACAAGTTATAAATATGGTAAGTTCCTGAAATTTGAAGAACGCCGCGATATGTTAAAATATGCTCAATCCAACAACATTGACCCGGCACTCTTGCATTTGACCCCATAGTCGGTTAAATTCCGTAAACGTTACTATCTATTTGTAAATCGATATGAATGTATATAACCAGTTGTTAAATGGTCTAAATTACAAATCCCTCTTAGCACAGTCGTTAAGGGCTTTTACTTCAAGAATATAGACGTACACTCGTAGGTTCGAATCCAGGTTCAGCCATTTTTCTTTTGTTTTCTTTTCTTATTCTTAAATTGCCATTTCTCTCTTATAACTCGTGCAAAACGTTTTGATTTTTGGTTGTGTATTCTATCTGTGTAGTATTTTTATTTGTATTATGTATTATTTGTCCTTTTTATTAATTAAAGATAATGTAATGAAATAAAAAATAAAATTGTATAAAAAAAAACACTACTTAAAAGGTATCCTAAAAACCAGATGTAGTAAAACGATTTCAAATTAATTTTTGCAAGTAAATGTCAAAATGAAAAAAATGCATGTCCTCATAACGTGGTGTTGGTAAGGTATCGAACCAGGAAACTTCATATCAGTAGTCAGGCATCTATACCAATACACCACAACGTGTGAAATTAACAAAGATATCGATATAGTTGTTAGATACCAATGTTTATCACCTGACCTTTACGGAAATTAATGAAGTGTCAGGTCAATATTGTTGGACAATAATATCATCGTTTCATAAGATAGAAAAAACATTGATCACCTACATAAATAAATAAATTCATAACGCTATTAATACTTGCACTGTATGCAGACGATATTTTTAGCTTTTATTCAAAACTATTTTCTGCTATTTATAAACTGATTGTCACCCTATTGTTTAGATGCGTTTCTAAGTAAAAGTTTGGTTCACTCTAAATGAACTTATCAAAGGAACATATATCAAGTTGTTGTTTTTATTGTGTTTTTTATATACAAAATAGGGCATAAATAAGAACTAATATACCAAAAAATTCTATATATACTTTCAAATCATCATGATATGAATAACTTCTTTTTAATAAGGTGTTGCTAATATTGATTGTGAATTAGTTGTTTTTGAAATACGCAAACTTTTTGAATGCATTTGCAGGTAAAACACGAAAACATGGTCAGTGACTTCCAATTTTATTTATTTTTTTGTTTTTCTGCTTAAACTGTTTATATTATCAATTTATCATATTTTAAGATCATGCAATGCTTAAATAAATTTTAGTATTTTGATTCTGCTATATGCATACAGGTCTATAAATTATGTAACTATCCTTTAATATTTCGTTACTGCAGCATGACGTTTACCTTATAACGTTTAGGTTACATTATTTCCACATCCTCCATATAGTACATATATACTGACATAGTTAAGAACCATACACGCAAAATGCAAACATACGTACGGACAGACAAACAAATTTTGTACTTGCTATAAAGTCTGTTGTAGGCCTAAGAGTATTACATTTTTAAAATGAATAGTTTACAGTTAGGTATTCATTTTCACGAATAGATACCAACCTTTGCTTTCTTATGTATAATAAAGAGCTGAAGCGTCGTACAGTTTGAAGCGTTAACATTACATATCTCTTTAAAATAATAAAAATTATTAATTTTTTACGCATACAAATGAAGTGAGCTTCCATTATATATCTATTACTTAGGAAGCCTCAAAATATGATCAATGAAATGATTATTTCTTTTCTCTACTTTTGTGAATTGCTAGTCAATTTCTGTTTAACTTACGATTTTATTTCTAATAAACTTCTCCAAGTTCGCGCCTAGTGATAGCTGGAACTAAAGCGTAAATTTGAAACAGTTCGTTTTGGTTTACCAATGTGATAACTGCCATTATAATATAAAAATAATGATAAATATATCTTAATCTAAAGAAGGTAACACATAAAGATATACCATCGTAGAAAACAAATAACGTATCTTAATTCTAAATGTGGCCTTCTAAACAGTTTATAGAAACACAAACACAAAACATCATAAAACAATATCAACTATTCCATTACGATTTTGATTTTTTTTTACAAACTCTCCTTTAAGATAATATGAATAAGGCAAAGCCTCAAAGCGAGATCTTTGACAGAGAATATAGTACATTTTAATTTAAAGCCATCAGCGGCTTCACATTTTATGTTTTCAATACACTTAGAACTGCACACTTTCGGCCGCACAATTCACTCAACACCAAATTTTACATTTTCCGTTTTAAAACTGCCTTTCGGTATTTTATGCACTGCTTCCGTTTATTCTGGTCCCCTGTCCTATTATGGTTCACACAGAAGACCAGGAAAACGCAGGAGACCAGTCTACGATTAAATTGGTGGTGTTCAACCTATCATCGGAGTGCTCCGAAAATCTCAGAACGCCTCACAAAGATTTTATTGGCTACGCTCTGTGTATCGAAGTAAAGGGGACCACTGCATCGGCGTTTGGCGTCCCGTCCGCCATTTTGGTTAATCTCTAATCACAGTTGTTGTTTTTCTGTGTTTTTTTAATGTGTTGATTTATTAAAAATAATATGAAAAAGTACTTTTTATATTTATCATCGTTACTATAGTTCTTATCAATGAAATGCATGTTTATTTTCTGATTTTGAACATCATCACCGGAAGTGTTATTTGGCATGAGTCTTCAAAAGTGCCTTGATATCTATATTTAGCTCTAAAGGATTTCAAAATGGCGGCGCTCATCTAACTAAGGATTTTTCTCCTACTTGTTAGATTTATAGCGAGCTCGACGAGCTGGCCCGAAGGGCCTGCTCGCAAAGCGAGCTTTACGGTAACGCGAGTACCTGTTAAGTGATGGTTTTGAAAACTTTCGTCCAAAGGACCGAATTGGACACATCGCAACCTTTCGAATTTAAAGATAACGATAAAAACTGAGGAATTCTGACTGAAAACGGATGTGTAGACTGGTCACCCGCGCACGTCTATGGGAACCAGAATAACGGAAGCTGTGTATAAAATATCGAATGATAAAATGAAAATCGAAGGCGCCATTTTGTTTGAAATCTGATAAATAAAAACATTTTTTTGTCGAATTTTGTCGTGAAAAGTATCTAGAATGAAAGAAAATGGACTAACTAAGAAAATGAATCCGAACACCAATATCTTTTATTCAGTCGTTAACGCTGTACAGACGTTTAAAGTATTGTTTACGTGACGTCACAATGTAGCGCCAAACAGCACGTGCAAAACAAACAAATCAAGTACGCTATTTTAATGTCGCAAACGTTTTAAGTTTTACATTTAAATAATCTTTATTTCGCTTGAAAAAATATAGAGTGAAATAAAATAAACAAAGTTTGATCAACGTTTTCAAAACTCGTTATTCATTTCACGACAGGGGAGGAGCCATATTTAACACAGTACGTGTGACGTCACACGCATTTGTAATAAAAATGAGCGATTATTTCATACTATTTCACGTAAAAAGTACATCGAGCTCGCTTTGAGGCTTTGCCTTTTTCATATTATTTTTATTGATTTTAATGTGAATTCAATTTGATGGTGCTGCAGTAAATTTCCTTTGCTCCAAACAGTATAGCAATTATCAAATTCGGCATTACATGTATGCATTAGAAAATAACTGTTTCATTTAATCTGTCAAATAGTAAGATATACGCCTCAATAATGCTATTTTGAGTTATGTTTTGAACAAAGTGCTTATCAATTTATCAAAGTTATTATCAATATCAACACCTAATGATTTTGTATTTTAACATAATATATATTTTTTTCTTTTGCAATACAAGTTCATTACAATCATTACATTTTGTGTCGTAAATAATTAATATTATGCATTTTGTTTCATTTGGATGGATTAACATATTTAACTTGCACCATCGATCTATTGCATCCAAATTTCGTTGAAGTTTACTTTCTTCTACATTCAAATCATGATCAGATACAAATATGGTAGAATCGTCAGCATAAAGATCTATTTTACCATTTGTAATAGCTAAAGCATTAATCAATGTAAAATAAGAATAAAAGGGGGTCCAGAATAAATCCCTGAGAAACTCGAAAAAATATGGTAAATAAGATCAACAAGGAAAGGTGGCGTTCAATGAAGTTACAAGACATGGTACGTCCAACTGTAACAATTTGCGTTCTATATGACAGGTAAAATTTGAAAAGATGGACACTTTTATGAGAACAAGACATGCCCACGCTTCAGATCAAATCTTGACATAGCATCATCCAAGGTGACCAAAAACCTTAACCAAAAACCTGACCACTAAGCACAATACTTCAAAGTATAAGCTTTATACAGAGCTGACAACCAAATTTTGATATTTTTACTTGAAATTTGACCTCTTGTGACATTGGCCTTCCTTTTGCGCAAGTCAACTAAATTCACCATGGAAAACATTAGCTTTAAGTTATTAAAATCTATCCATGTATATAGATGTTATACAAATGAACGTTTTAATTTGTTTCTTGACCTTTGACCTTGAAGTAAGATCTGACCTTTGCCACAGACACCTGAATTTTTCTCAGGACACTCCGTCTCTCTAAAACCCCGCCACGCATGTAGAAGTTACGCTCCGTGTATTTTGGCCGAACCCCCAAGTGTGACCTCTACCTTTGAGCGACGAACCTAGGTTTTTTTGTGTGACACACCATCCCATCATGGTGAACATATCAAACAATTTTGTAATCCTTCGAAGAATGAGTAAGATATAGACCGGACAAATCTAGACGAACATACGGATTGACGGACGCACATACACTGAAAAGTGGCGTCTAAGTCGACCTCACCACAAGCGGGTTAAACAATTTAAAAATGTCTCTGACCACTAGGCATAATACTTCAAATCATGAGCAAGATACAGGGCCAACAAACAAATCTTAATATTTTTATTTGACCTTTTACTTCTTGTGATCTTGACATTCATTTTGCGCGAGACAACTCAACTCAACACGAAGAACATTTGTGCTAAGTGATATTAAAATCCATCTATGTATATAGAAGTTATACTCGGAAATGAATGTTTTATTTTGTTATTTGACTTTCGATCCCTAAGTGTGACCTTAACCTTTACCACAGACACCTGAATTTTTCGCGCGACACTCCGCCTCACAATGGAGAACATTTGTCCCAAAATATAATAAATTCCCCCGTGCATTTGGAAGTTAAGCTCTGGACACGGGCTTTGCGCTGACACCCAAGTGTGACCATGACCTTTGTGCTGCGGACCTGACAGATCCAACAATCAATTTTTGATATTTTTACTTGACCCGTTTTCAGTTTAATTCAGAAGGAAATGGCAACACTTTTCCGACCCCTCGTGTAAGTAAGCAGCAGAAACCGACAGTAAAAATGTTTATCAGGATTATTCTGTTGACGTATTAGGTTATAAACGTATCAGGGCTGGGAATCAAAACTGCGTCGTATCCTACAAAATGTAAACAAACGCCGCCATCTTGGAACGAAAAATGTATGTTTTTGTTTATAACTCTTTTTGTTGGAAATGACTGAAAACCAGATATATGTATTAACACGCTACACTATTTTCCACTTCGTTCGGTATATGTTATTTGCACAACTATTTTGTAAAACAAAAGTTATAGCGAACTTGCAACTCGAAGTGGGGCAGAATTTTTATTAAAATGTGTGGATACGACGCAGTTCATATTGCTTTATCTATCGTTTTTTTCTTTCAAATCAATTATATACTTGTTTCCGAGTTCACCATAATTTTTGAAATATAATTTTGGATCATTTTCTAAAATTTCATTAAAAAGAGATGTTTATTTTCTAAGAAAATAATGATTTTTACGAAATGATACGACGCAGTTGAAAATAAAATATGATACGACGCAGTTGTATTTTTGGCAACCTTTTCAACAGGGATAATTTTGTCAATTTATTTCTATTTACTTAATAATCAAAGCAACAGAATCTAATCTAATCACTTGCGCTAGATAAAAAACCCAGATCATTTGCGTTGTATAGCAATGTTCTGTTGCTTTTGATTATTAAGAATACATTGTGTCATGTCCAATATAACATAATTTGAAATGTTACATTGCGGAAGCTACTTTTCAATTAAACATGAACATGTTACCTAATTGATCATAATATCTGAAATAATTTCTTATATTTTCCTATTTGTTCAATATTATCCCTATTTTTTTTCGCAAAGAAAATGTAGAAATCTATTAACTTGAATTCATTTTGGCTAGCTATACTCTAAGTTAACTGTGGTTCTGCATGTTCTGGGTAATGACTGCTTTTTTGTGTTTTCTTTTGAAACTTTCACTCTACACATTAGCTTTACTAGGGGCGAGGACCTCAGGTGCGCCTTTAAATTGTGCATTATTTCAGGCAAAATGCTGCACCTGCAGAGAACCATCGACATTTTGAAACTAGCTTGATAGGTTTTCCACATGAAAGAATAAAAAGTCCCTGGTGGTTTTCGAATTCATAGCAGTTCAGTTCAAGTGATTTGAATACAGCTCGGCCTCGGTCGGACACACCTGTCTGATTTGTTTTTTCAACAAAATTTGTTAACGTCAGCTGTACAAATAAGCAGCTTTTTTATTAACTTCTGGTGTGAAGTTTTAAGATTATAAATATTTGAATTTAATTATAAAGAGAATAACATTTAAATTTCTTATTTCGGTATGACTAACAGAGAAATTTTCAATTTTAACAGGGGGTAATCCTCTGTGAAGTCATTTTCTGAAAACTTTTGTTTAAGTTTTCAGGCAATTCATTATCAAATAAAAATCACACTTTAGTATGAAGGTATGTTAAGATGTCATGTCTCTAGTCTGTTGAAAATTCGGTGCGATTATCTGACCTAAATTTTCTGTTCAATATTGTGAAAACTTCTTCAATACTGTTGAAAGATCATGTCTGCCTATATCTGTATCAAATTTATCGGTGCACAGCGTAAAAATACCTTTGCAAAACGGACACCTTCTTTACAAAATAATTTGTAGTTGTATCATATGTAACTCGATTTTGAAAATTGAAAGTTTTTGATGGAGAAGAATGATACTTAAGTGCAAATTTAAAAAATACATTCCGTAGACCTTTCCCAACGGCGATAAAGAAATGCAATACGACAAAATCAGCGGTAAAGTTCTCGGCGCTGAACATAAAATGACTAAACGGAACGCATAACCTACTTGCAAAAATATATTGTAGCTTAACCATTTATAATATAATTTTAAATATTTAATGTTCAGTTTCAAATTATAAATCTCATCTGTCCTCACCGATTATTAAGAAAATGAATACAATAAAATCGGCACGCAAAAGACATAAGTAATAACGGAATTGACGGAAATTATTGCTAATTATAAGTAACAAAGGAAGGCATGCAATTTGCGCATAGCTCTCTCCCGATAGCGAGAGACCTTTTCAAAATTTGTAATTCTTTATCTCTCTTTTTTTTAAAAAAAGGTCATTCCTGATTAATACAGGATCCAGGAGAGGTTACACTGGAATATTGAAATATTGAAGCAGAAATTTAAAACCCCTTATGTTAACATAAATCGCAGAATATTAAGCCCGCAGAAATAAGTACTTATACGGCATATTGCATTTGATACAGCTTTTCGGAATTTGTAGATGCTTATGATAGGTAATAAAATGCGACCGAAAAATGCAGCCTTAATAGAATTGACTTACATTTCCATTTTTATGAAACCAATGAGTGACCTCTGCTTTTGACTTAAGTCGTAAACAAGAAATGTTGTTGGACGTTATTAGCATACCTAGCACATAATTTAAATAGTTTAACCAATATGCAGCCTGCAATGAAAATACAACTGCGTCGTATCATATTTTAATTTCAACTGCGTCGTATCATTTCGTAAAAATCATTATTTTCTTGAAAAATAAACATCTCTTTTTAATGAAAGTTTAGTAAATGGTCCAATATTATGTTTTGAAGTTTATGGTGAACTCTGAAAACGAGTATATAATTGATTTGAAGAAAAAAAACGATAGATAAAGCAATATGAACTGCGTCGTATCCACACATTTTCATAAAAATTCTGCCCCGCTTCGAGTTGCAAGTTCGCTATAACTTTTGTTTTACAAAATAGTTGTGCAAACAACATATACTGAACGAAGTGGAAAATAGTGTAGCGTGTTAATCTGGTTTTCAGTCATTTCCAACAAAAAGAGTTATAAACAAAAACATACATTTTTCGTTCCAAGATGGCGGCGTTTGTTTACATTTTGTAGGATACGACGCAGTTTTGATTCCCAGCCCTGATACATTTATAACCTAAAACGTCAACAGAATAATCCTGATAAACATTTTTACTGTCGGTTTCTGCTGCTTACTTACACGAGGGGTCGGAAAAGTGTTACCATTTCCTTCTGAATTAAACTGAAAACGGGTCATTTTAACGGATAATTATGTCATTTTAACTTTAAAATATTTTGTGTGTAAGTGACTACAGTTCATTCAACGTCAGCAGCCATCTTGAAAATCTTTGAGAGTTGATTACGTCATTTTGCACGTGCGCTCATTCACTCGCCCATTATGAATATGTTAGTGTTCATCCGTGCTGTTCTACAGAAATTAGAAACTTCGACGGGAGCGATAGCGACAGGAGAATGTTTCTAATTTCTGTAGAACAGCTAAGGATGAACACTAACATATTTAGTGTCAAGCTTTATTTGGCCCTTGATTACGTCACTACGCGGTACTATGAAGCACTATGAAAAATAGAAGGCGACTATGAACGGATTTCAATATAGTATCGACTTTTTTTTCTTCTATGAAAATTAACACACACATTTTTTATAGAAGAAAACGTTTTCATTGGATGACAAATAAAGCTGGACACTAAGGAAAAATAATGCCGAGTAGCAAGGCGGCCGAAATTGCATATTGACTTAGATCTTGCCATAATGTCAGTGAAATACCTTAGATTTTGTTACTATATATAGTAAAATAGGTATTAAATTTCTTTTTTGTCCGACCGCTGACGTCATCGTGAATACATATTATTTAAAGGCATATAGAAGGTGAAGGCACATATCTATGTATAAGGTATGACATATTTAAATACACTTGACTTTTGTTACTATATATAGCAACAAAATTGTCTTTGATTTCAACAGATCATGAGTGCCACGTTAGATTAAAGACTTTAACGCACGTCTTAGACGGACCGGAACCCCAGGGACCATTATTCATTTTGCGGGCCAATTATTAACTTCCGGCCCTACTCTGAACGTGTATTTACCTCTTAGATAAAAGTATTTAGCATTCTTCATAATAACATGAAATTACTCAGAGGTGAAGTGAAGCGTTCAAACACGACAAGTATGTGGTTTGAGCCCACCTAGTTCCCATTTTTTGTTCCATACTGCGATACATTCTTAGAAAAACGTTGAAAATCTCTAAGTAAATTTGCGACAGTGACAGCGTCACGGACATTGAAACCTTACTGCTATGACATGTTTGAAATGATTTTGTATGGATGTAACATGTCAAAGTAAATACAATTATTTAGATAGAACTAGAACTATCGCTGAATGCGATTCTTACCCCCACCTATCTACTTGACAGAATACGACTAGGAAAGGTGGTTAAAGGAATAATTTAAGTGGCACAAATACATATACATAAAAAGAAATTATTTCTGGTGAAAAAAATACAAATTGTACAGGTAATAGTATAAATATATATTGTCAAATCATGTTTAAACAGTAACAAATAACCTTTCATTTTCCCAATGTACTAGAACAAACAAAAGCAGTGAAGTTAAGAAAATAGCATAACTATGTCAACATGTAATTAAGAGTGGAAAAACTTTGCATACTGAGCTTACTTGTGACCCTTGTTAAAAAATTTATTTATTTTATTAATTTTGTTTTATTTATGTTTATTTTTTTGACAGTCTAACCAGACGCTTGTGACAATTATGTAATACATGTTTACAGGGGATCTAGAAGAATAAAAATAAATAAATAAACAAGAGCCATGTCAAAATGGCCATCCCCCGCCGAATGTGTTTGTTCATTGGAAGACTGTATATGTAGTAGAGCAGAATAATTCCATTTTAAGAGGTATTTTGGTAATGAAAACTGATGGCTATAGTGATTACAGATTTGAAACCTATGTGAATACTGATGGCTGAAAATAACAAAGGGCAATAACTGAAAAATAATGCAGGGTAAGTTATCATTCTTGTGTGCTGCATCCCTCCTCAGTAAAATCAATCCACCTATTAAGTTTCAAGTTGATACCTCAAATACTTTTTGAGAAAAAAAATTGAATTGAAAAATTAAGTATGAAAAATAACAAAGGGCAATAACTCAAAAATTATAAAAGGTAGAGTTATCATTCTTGTGCACTGCACACCTCCTGAGTTAGATCTATGCACCTATGAAGTTTCATAATGATACATCAAAGGCCTTTTGAGTTATGCTCTGGACAAAGTTAATTTTGAAAAATAACAAAGGGCAATAACTAAACAATTATGCAGGATAGAGTTATCGTTCTTGTGCACTGCACTCTTCCTCAATGAGATCCATCCACCTATGAAGTTTCAAGTTGATACCTGAAATACTTTTTGAGATAAGCTCCGGAAAAAAAATAGTATGAAAAAGAACAAAGGGCAATAACTCAAAAATTATGAAAGGTAGAGTTATCATTCTTGTGCACTGCACACCTCCTGAGTAAGATATATGCACCTATGAAGTTTCATGTTAATATCTCAAAGGCTTTTTGAGTTATGCTCTGGACAAAAATCAATTTTGAAAAATAACAAAGGGCAATAACTCAAAAATTATGCAGGGTAGAGTTATCATTCTTGTGCACTGCACTCCTCCTCAATGAGATCCATCCACCTATGAAGTTTCAAGTTGATACCTGAAATACTTTTTGAGATAAGCTCCGGACAAAATAGTATGGAAAAGAACAAAGGGCAAGAGTTATCATTCTTGCGCACAGCATTCCTCCTGAATAAGATCTATCCACCTATGACACTTCATGTTGATATCTCAAACACTTTTTGAGTTATGCTCCACTCGGGTGAAAAATTAGGTATGAAAAGTAACAAAGGGCAATAACTCAAAAATTGTATAGGGAAGAGTTATCATTCTTGTGCACAGCATTCCTCCTCAATAAGATCTATCCACCTATGACATTTCATGTTGACAACTCAAACACTTCTGAGTTATGCTCCACTCGGGTGAAAAATTAGGTATGAAAAGTAACATAGGGCAATAACTCAAAAATTATGAAAGGTAGAGTTATCATTCTTGTGCACTGCACACCTCCTGAGTAAGATCAGATCTATGCACCTATGAAGTTTCATGTTGATATCTCAAAGGCTTTTTGAGTTATGCTCTGGACAAAAATCAATTTTGAAAAATAACAAAGGGCAATAACTCAAAATTTATGCAGGGTAGAGTTATCATTCTTGTGCACTGCACTCCTCCTCAATGAGATCCATCCACCTATGAAGTTTCAAGTTGATACCTCAAATACTTTATGAGATAAGCTCCGGACAAAATAGTATGGAAAAGAACAAAGGGCAAGAGTTATCATTCTTGTGCACAGCATTCCTCCTCAATAAGATCTATCCACCTAGACATCTCAAACACTTCTGAGTTATGCTCCACTCGGGTGAAAAATTAGGTATGAAAAGTAACATAGGGCAATAACTCAAAAATTATGAAAGGTAGAGTTATCATTCTTGTGCACTGCACACCTCCTGAGTGAGATCTATGCACCTATGAAAGTTCATGTTGATATCTCAAAGGCTTTTTGAGTTATGCTCTGGACAAAAATCAATTTTGAAAAATAACAAAGGGCAATAACTCAAAAATTATGCAGGGTAGAGTTATCATTCTTGTGCACTGCACTCCTCCTCAATGAGATCCATCCACCTATGAAGTTTCAAGTTGATACCTGAAATACTTTATGAGATAAGCTCCGGACAAAATAGTATGGAAAAGAACAAAGGGCAAGAGTTATCATTCTTGCGCACAGCATTCCTCCTCAATAAGATCTATCCACCTATGACATTTCATGTTGATATCTCAAAGGCTTTTTAAGTTATGCTCCACTCAGGTGAAAAATTAAGTATGAAAAATAACATAGGACAATAACTCAAGAATTATAAAATGAGAGTTATCATTCTTGTACACTGCACGCCTCCTGAGTGAGATCTATGCACCTATGAAGTTTCATGTTGATATCTCAAAGGCTTTTTGAGTTATGCTCTGGACAAAAATCAATTTTGAAAAATAACAAAGGGCAATAACTCAAAAATTATGCAGGGTAGAGTTATCATTCTTGTGCACATCACGCCTCCTTAATGAGGTCTATCCACCTATGAAGTTTCAAGTTGATAACCCAAATACTTTTATAGATATGCTCCGGACAAAAATGTCGGACGGACGGAGACTATTACTATATCCCCCGCCGCCTTTTCGGCGGGGGGATAATAAAGTAAATGCAAGGATATCCAAGTCTAGTGCGTGCAATCACCGGATAATTATTTTAAATGGAAAGGTTAATATTTTCTGACAAAAAATGCATTTCATGTTTATATAGCAGATAAGATAAATATTTTTATTTATCATATACATGTTCCTATATAATCAGTTTTATAAGAATACCAAAATGATAGATTCCTTTTGGATTTATCAATATTTGATCATCACTCGCGTATAAGCTTGAACGCTTATTATATGTTTAATTTATGAGGCTTCAATCTGCCTAACTTATTTTTTACATTGTTATTGGTCTGTTAGCTCAAGTTATACTAGGAAAGTAACTGATTAGATTGCATGATGTATAACATTTTGTGAATTTTTTATTTGAACTGAATTCAAATTAAAATAATTATCAAAGTGAGTAGAAAGTTTTGTGTAGTATATATTGATGAAATACTTTACGCATCATATAACGTTCAAAACAAAATATCACGACATTTATATTAAAGAAAAGTCATTGTTCAATTACGACTGCTGTACAGTAAATTTTTCTTTCTTTTTCTTAAAAAAAAATGTCATTTCTTTTTCAACAGAAGACGTATTCCATAAATTGCAAACAGTCCTTCTCGGTAGATTTACTGTATTATTTTTGTAGGAGAATTTCAATGCTAAATAAAATAGGATCACGTGGATCAAGTTATACTGTGTACAAATATAATATTGTTAAGTTAATGTTTAGCGCATAACATGATATCGATTTCTACTGCGATCAGGTTATTCTTTTGTTAAGCATATTTGCACATGGTTCGGTTTATTTAAATTATCATTCAAATATTTGTATTCTATACCCATTGTGTTTGAACTTTATAAATCCATATATTGTACTTGTACATTAACATATTGAATTAAATTTATCATGTAATCCATCATTTTAACCATACGATACAATATACGTATATCGTATTTAATCCTGAAAATAATGATTATAATATATATTTCTCTGTGTGATGTGCTAGTTAAATTAAAGTTTAAAAAAATCGATATATATCATATATAAAAATCATATATAGAGGATATTTGTTTGTTTTGCATCTAAGATTGAAAAATATTTCACTGAGTGAACACCAGATGCAATATTTTCACGAGTGATGTACCCACGAGTGAAAATATAATAGCTGGTGTTCACGAATGAAATATATTTCAATCTTATATGTGAAACAAATATTTTTTTTTTTATTTTATGCCTTTTGAAGTGATTTTAAGTATTTTTACTGTTTTTTTGCCGCGTAACGTCGCGCTTTCTCTTTGTGGCACCATCATATCATGACGTCACATCATCAATTTTGAAATATAGTTCTGTTAAATTTCTCTTATTTTGTTACATTTTTAACATGATGTATGATAACATCGACTTTCATTTCCTAAAGAAGCAAAATTTTCGTATGACGGCATTTATTTTTGCCTGTTATTACATTTAGTTATGATATTCTTTTCATCTGCATTCAGATAAAGTTCGGCTACAGTGAAAATTATATTTTATAAATTTCACTAATGGTTTATCCGAATATAATCATCTGATATATTACAGTAAAAATACTTGAAAGCATAAAATAAAAGCGATATATAATCAAGAATAATTATATTAAATACTTACTGTAGACCGGTGACGAAAAACTTTTCAGTGATGTAATCCCTGCAATTAGAATTTTCAAAGGATAGATAAAACTTGTAGTCTGTATTGAGCATTTCAAAACACTTTTTATTCTTTCTAGGACATTGTATCGTACCACAGTGACCATATATATCAACAGATATGTATTTTTGTAGTTCTTTTGCATATTCCCTTCGAGTATTTCTAGCACCACAATTAGATACAAACCATGCCACTTGTTTTGTCTTTCCAGCGGCGTAACTCTTATTTTGTATAAGATATTTTACGTTGTCGTCATATGGCACGAATTTTTCGTATGGAGCAACAATATCCGAGTCATGTCTGTAGGTAGCAGTCCAGTTAAAAACTTCACTGAAAGCGCTTAAACCAGGTGTGTGGTAAGGTGACTCAAGCATAAATAAAATCCAAATTTGACTGAAAGGTCTTTTAGTCCACGGTCTATGGGGGCTAGCATTAAATAAAACAGCGTCAGCAGTGTCCGCTGCACCACGTTGATCTATCAAATCACATGTGTTGAAATTGCACTTTTGATCCAAAAAAGTTTGCCGGCCTCTCTTTACTTGCCATCCACCGAATCCTGTATAAAGCAAAATCTTTTTTAAAGGTGGATCCGTTTTATTCTTCCAAATGTGTTTAAGTTTTAATTGATTCACTATTCTATCATTGTCATACTGATCAGTATCCGGCCACAAGACTTTAGGTTTGATTGAATGCGAGACGTCAAACTTAAGAGGTGCTGCGGTAAGGTTCCATTCTCTAGACTTATCCGTTGTTACATAATGCTTCATATTTAAATAATGTTTGTCTACAACATCTATGTAGTCAAACGCTTGACCCCATTGCCGAGCTCCATGTCCCGGCATCGCTAGGGGGCCATTGTAAAAGTTAAACAAAACTAGTACTATACAGCACACAATAGAAAGAGTCCATGTTACCGTTTTCTTAAGGTGAAATCGCATTTTGTTTCAAAATTGTTGAGTATATTGTTAGTCCTCTATGTTTGCATGTTTAACCACTCTTAAAAGAAAATTCCAGCTATTTCATATTTGACATTTGACACCACGATTTGTAATTAATTATGTTTATGGATAATGTAGAGTCGTGTTTCGAACAATTCTAAATGCCTTGTTTATCCCTTTATAATCTTGCATTGTATATATACTAGTCCCGGTTTATTTTCATTCTTGTACATGAACAATCTCATCAGACAAATCTGAAATTATAAAACATGACGTTAATACATATATGTTAAAAGAATTGCTTCATAAATTATTAAAATATCCATTCAGCTTAGAATTCGGCTGACGATATTTCAGTTAGATATAAAATTTAAACATTTTTTACACTTTGTTCTGATAATTTTATAAAAAGAAAGTACAATTCATCATTTTGATAATAGAATACAATAAGATTATATAACATACTATCTAAATCACTATCCGTCTACAGTCTAACTTTAATAAAGTTCCCAGAGCTGAATAGACGAACACAGACTATAAACCCGTGTAGTTTACAACAGTACTGTAGGGTGACACCTATGTATTGATTTTAGTCTCAAGTTTAAAGACATTTTTTAAACGTAAAATACGTCTTAAAAGGATTGAATATTTATGTTTATTATTGAACCCGCTATTTCAGTTATTAGTAAACATTTCAAGTTGTGACGTGCATCTTGTCATTGACATTTTTTTTCACAGTTCATCAAAAATATAATGAATTACTAAAAAATAAATTTTCTACACATATCAAACGCGTATTATTTGTTTTGTTAGAGGATATAAAATAACAACAAAAATTTATTGTTCAATGTTCCTACTATACCAACCGAGCGAGGGTTAAGTATATTTACAATAATGAGCTAGCTAATAAGGACCTAGCGATTGTTTAGTGTTTCTGCAATAAGGACCTAGATAGGGTTAAATATTTTCACAGGGTTAAGTATATTTACAATAAGGATCTATCTAGGGTTCAATGTTTCTACAATAAGAACCTAGCTAGCGTCAGGTGTTTCAACAATAAGGTCCTAGCTGGATTTAAGTATTTTCACAATAAAGACCGTTCGAGGGTTCTGTGTCACAGGGTAGAATAATAACCAACTCCTGGCGTATGTTCAAATTTAATGAATATAATATGAAGAAAAAGACTAAAAATAAAAATACATGATTATAATACAAACTAGAACTATCGCTGAATGCGATTCATACCCCCACTAATGTCCTTGACAGAAGACGACTTGGAAAGGTGGTTAAGGGAATAACTTTAGTGGCACAAATACATATACTTAAAAAGAAATTATCTCTGGTGGAAAAAAGACTAATTGTACAGGTAATAGTATAAATATATATTGTCAAATCATGTTCGAAACAGTTACAAATAACCTTTCATTTTCCCAATGTACTAAACATTTTCTAAGTCAATTTTTGACCTTCAAGTGTGGCCTTGACCTTAAGCTGGCACAAGGGTAAGATGGGTTCCGCACATTGCCCAGTTGGAGTGAACTTTTGAGTAAAGTTTGATTAAAACCCTTCCATTAGTATAGAATTTATAGAGCGGACACGACATATTGTCTAGTATTGAGTGTATGTAAATTTCAAATACTTAAAAAGGGGCATAACTTTGTCAAATGCAATACAGAGTTATGAAACTTGACCTGCATATCTTATTTGTGACACCTCATATATATTTTAAGTTTCAAGCAAATACATGTGCTAGTTTCAGAAATATTCAAGTACATGTTAAAATTTAAGAACATTTTCTAAGTCAATTTTTGACCTTCAAGTGTGACATTGACCTTTAGCCGGCACAAAGCTAACATGGATTCTGCACATAGCCTTGTTGAGGTGAACATTTGATTAAAGTTTGAAGAAAATTCTTCCATTAGTATAGGATCTATAGAGCAGACACGACATATTGTCTAATATTTGATTGTATGTAAATTTGAAGACTTAAAAAGGGGCATAACTTTGTTAAAATGCAATACAGAGTTATGAAACTTGACAAGCATATCATAGTTGTGACACTTCATATATATTATAAGTTTCAAGCAAATACCTTTTCTAGTTTCAGAAATATTCAAATACTTGTTAAAATTTAAGAATATTTTCTAAGTCAATTTTTGACCTTCAAGTGTGACCTTGACCCTAAGCCGGCAAAATGGTGACATGGGTTCTGCACATAACCTTGTTGAGGTGAACATTTGAGCAAGATTGAAGAAAATCTTTCAATTAGTGAAGGACTTACAGAGCAGACACGACATACTGCCTTATATTGGATTGTTTGATATTTGACTTTCAATTGTGACCTTGACCTTAATCTGACACATGGGCAACATGGGTTCTGCACATCCCCTTGTTGAGGTGAACATTTGAGCCAAGTTTGAAGAAAATCTTTCAATTAGTGTAGGACTTACAGAGCGGACACGACATACTGTCTAATATTGGATTGTTTGATATTTGACCTTCAATTGTGACCTTGACCTTGAGCTGACACATGGGTAACATAAGTTCTGCACATCCCCTTGTTAAGGTGAACATTTGAGCCAAGTTTGAAGAAAATCCTTCAATTGGTATAGGATTTATAGAGCAGACACGAAAATGGAGACGGACGGACCAACCAACACGATTGGACATACAAAACAGTTTATAAAACTGCACAAGATACGGACATATGCTTTTCTCTCGTCGATTCGTGACTCTTATTTGGAAAAATAGCACTTGCACAACAAATATCAGACATACATACAGTTCAATTAGTGCATTTGTTAAATAAATTCATTATCTAAAAGTTCACAAACTTTAAATTACTTCTAAAAACAACCGCTCAAAGATTAGAGCAACTGAACATGTCAACCATGACTGTCTTGCTCAGCTGGACGCTTACCCATCCATTCGTGAAATCCGATTTACCCTGTGACGTCATCAAAATATAGGTGCTCACACCACTAAATGTTCGCATGGTTATTTTCAGCCCGATCTGATCAATATATGTTTCAAAGTCTTAAGTAAATTCTTACAGCATAATGAATATTTTTTTGGCTTAAGTGTAAGTGTGTTTGATAAATTAAAACATTAATATCGAATATTTTAAAGTAATTAGGTCGCCAGCTGATTGTAGGGTAAGGTCATTTACACCTGTTCAATTACGCATTTTGATTGGATAGAATTGTCAAATCGAGTGTCTAATAAAACTTGTGTAGTTTTCGGATAGTGTATGTCCTTGCAGAAGTATTTATACCAGACAATTATTTAGGTCACGAATCGATGAGAAGGCACGAATCGATGAGAATAAGGCATAGTTGAATTGTCTAGGACGTTTCCGTGACTTTCCGCTAATTATGGTACGTTACGGAACCATCCGATACAATACAAAAGTATACTTTTCCCGCGTCTAAATGACAAACAGTGCACGTCAAAATGAACACGTAACATAACAAATAATCAATTGACCCTGATAGACATTTTACAAACCTATAAAACAGCTGTTTCAAAACTGCAGTACCAAGGTAAACAAAAAAAACAAAATTTATTTTTGTATTATAAAATCAGAACTGCATTTGAAAATAACATGTTACTATAACATGTGTAACGTATTCATGAATTCATAGAACAGTAGTTTCTATTGTGTCTTCCAAACACAATGCTGAAATAGAAATCAGTTTTATATGGACTATAGCTGATGCTGTCAGCTTAAAAATAAAGGCATATACCTAAAATAATTAATTAAAAAGTATAAGCTCAATATTGCTAAAAATAAAGTATAGTCTCAATTTAACCCTTTACTTCATATAGACGTGCTTTTACGGCTATTCACCCCCTCCTTTTTGAGGTCTCAAATAGTCAAAAAAATTGCCCTATTTAGACCCAAAACACTTTTTCGTTTGAGAAATGGTGTTAAAAAAGTGATCACTTTTTCGGCGCAATCTCTTATCAAATTGATACATCAAGGGCGTGCCAGAAGGGGGATGTGCCCCCTTCTGTTTGGGGTTTTGAAAGGGGTCGGCAGACCCCCTCATCTCCAAGAAAATTTTGGACTTGTGTGAGGCTAAAAATGGCCCAAGGTCGACCTAAAGGTAACGTGTAACCAATGCTGAAAAACCCTTGACTCTATCTCAATCCATTGCAGCACTTTGAAATCAGTTTTGATGGAAAAATCAACGCAAAATAGTAATCCTTGTCAATTTTGAGATGTCCTCTCGTTAAGAACGTTACAAAGGCTAGTGTCCAGTCAGCATTCGTGCCAAGTTTGAACAGTATTGAAGCCTTTTTACGAGTATAGTTTCATAGCAATTTGAACTTGTAACAGGAGGATTTTCAATGAAAACGCCATTTTTAACGAAATGCTCATGAAGTAATGTGTTAACTGATTTTAAAGGTGTAGGCTCAATTTTGCTGAAAATAAAAAAATAAACTCGATTTAACTGAATTTAAAGGTGTAGGCTCAATATTGCTAAAATTAAAGGCATAAACCCAAAAAATAGCTGAAATTTAAAGATATTTGAAATTAATGCGAAAATACATATATAATTATCTCTAATGACTGATATCTGTACTTGGGGGCTCGGACCTAAGACCTAAATTATTAAAACACCTGAAACTTAAGATTCAGAATTAACATGAGAATTAGACCTAGAGAATTGTAAATGTTTTGAACTAGGTGTACCCATCCGAAAAGAAGACCAATAAGTATTATTAACACTAGGAGTACCATCACAAATAACATGAGAAATGTTAGATGGCTGACCAGGTCTAGCCAACGTAAAATGGGCTTTGGTACCGGTCTCCTCCGAGCTGGGATCATATACTTCTCAGTGATATCAGATTCGTGGCTTGAATCTGACTATGTCGAGCTGTCCGGATCTTTACAATCAACATACTGATATGATGTCGCGGATACTTTCCGAGTTGTTTGCCTGTTCTTTGGCGAGACTGTTTTAGGCGATTCTAACTTGAAATCCTCAGGGATACTGTGGAGACGCAATAAAAGATACCTTTGACATGTAGACTTAGCCCTTTATTCATTTGACATGTACACTTAGCCCTTTATTCCTTTGACATGTAGACTTAACTCTTTTTTTCTTTAACGTGTAGACTTAGCCCTTTATTCCTTTAGCGTGTAGACTTAACCCTTTATTCCTTTGACATGTAGCCTTAGCCCTTTATTCCTTTAACATGCAGACTTAACCCTTTATTCCTGTAACATGCAGACTTAACCCTTTATTCCTGTAACATAAAGAATTATCCTATTATTTCTGTAACATGTGACTTAACCCTTTATTCCTTTGACAAGTAGACATAACCTTCTATTCCTTTAACATGTAGACTTAACTCTTTATTCTTTTGACATGTAGACTTAACCGTTTTTCCTATAACATGTAGACTTAACCTTTTAAATAGATGACCTTGTTCGAAAATCTATTTATAGAACTTCAAGTAGTCCAAAACGGTCATTCGTGTCGCGCTATGGTAATAAGTAACGAACTGGAGAATTTTGCAGGAAATGAAATGCAAACAATAAATTGCAATCTATAAATTTATCGAAAAAAATTAATTAGGCCATTATTACGAATTATTATATCATAGTATTATCATTTTGAAATGGTCTTTTCCGTAGGTTCTTTATGGTAAAATAATAGCTCCTTTATTTTTACGGACCTGGTTTCCCGAATTTTTGCTGTAAGAAGTTGATTCTAATTTGTTTGAAGGCAATCGGTTTATGGTGGTTTGAGTGGAATGTTGATTTGCCGAATACTGTGACATTTTAACAACAGAAACTTTCTCTGCTGTTTTAACATGAGGTGTTTTGGGTTTTTGATAGGAATGTAAACACACTGATGGGTCAGACAAGGATTTTAAAGCAATTCAACAAAATAGGAGATTGATCTCGCAATAAATCAAGTAATAGAAAGAGCACCGAAACACGAGGCTATCTGATTTGTACGAGGGGGCGTAGCCCCCGAGTATTTTAATCAGATTGCCGAGTGTTTTGGTGTTCTTTCTCTTTTGTATCATAGTCAAACATAAAAACACGTTCCCTGTTGTCACATTTTTAAATCCCGGGAAAAAGTAACCAATGATCGAGCATCTGAATATGATTTTTCTGCCGCTTTCCCTTCTCTGCCGTCACAATATGTAAACCCCAGCAAAAATGAGCCAATCAACGGGCATGATCTGGAGTGCGGGTAACTGATACCTGCACTCCAGTTACCGCACTGTGCATGTATATGTATACGATTTTAACTCTGACACTTTTTCAAAGAAAGGTCCCCAAACTATGATACAATTAACATTGTATCATAGTTTGGAGACTTTCTGTTGAAAATGTGTCAGGGTTAAATCGTATACATATACATGCACAGTGCGTTAACTGGAGTGCGGGTATGAGCATGCCCATTGATTGGCTCATTTTTGCTGGGGTTTACATATTGTGACGGCAGAGAAAGGGAAAGCGACAGAAATGTCATATTCAGATGTTCGTTCATTGGTTCATTTTTGCCGGGGTTTCATATTGTGACAACAGGGAACGTGCTTTTATGTTTGACTATGATACAAAAGAGAAAGAACACCAAAACACTCGGCAATCTGATTAAAATACTCGGGGGCTACGCCCCCTCGTACAAAACAGATAGTCTCGTGTTTCGGTGCTCTTTCTATTACATAGCTCTTTATTTATCACCAATGTCAAATAGCTTTGATATCTTTGACTCGCATGAACTTGAATGAACTTGTAAGTGAATTTCCCCATACCTGTCTAAAATTCAGGTGATAAATAATGTTTCACCATACAAACATGCCATGCAAACTTATTTCTGGTCATCAGATGTCTATTAGTTCATCGTCACTTGCTGTATTTCTTGCTTAGACGCTCTTTGATGTTTTGCATCAATATTTTTCTTGTTATATCATGATATACCATTTGAAAAATAAGTCGATGAAAGTTTTTTGTTTTGGCTTATTTACTTATGGATTTTTATATTTCTTATGGACAGTGCATACAATAAGTATAATTATGCATATTTAAATGATTTACAAAACATCCGGAATAATGTAAAATAGTACATAATCTAAATAGAAAATGACCTGTGGGTAAGGTATCTGTAATAAGCGCATTATCTTTTGCGCGGAGCTTCTCAATTGATGCATTGCAGCAGCATTTGTACTTGCTAATCAAAGTGCTGAATGCACTGAAAAACGGGAGAGACATAAAGGCTTTTTTAGAGAAAAAAAAAAAACACACAAAAGAACAGAATACAAGTTCGAGATTTGTAGAGCAATATATTTTAGGTGTCGCAATCTGATATAATTCAGATTTTACTTACAAGCAGAACAAATCCAAATTTTTAAATACAGAATGAAATTTATGCCTAAAATCTCTGGTCAAACTTGTAAATCTGTGTCCTTATCGATTTATTCCAAAAATTGACATGTAAATAGAAAAAACTGTCAACAAAATATTTCTAAAATAAAACCATGCAAATAAACTTCAAGCATAATACATAATACATGTGAGAATGTTAATTAGAATTGCTTCGTGTAATATCATAGTGGGCATATAGACAATAAAATAAAGTATTGCATGTAAACAAGTTAGTATCCGCTGTATGGCATGGTTTGATACTTTTCCTTTGTTCTTACTCAGTACACTTCAATGAGCATTTGAAAACTGTATTGATATATAGCAGCACAGTTTTTATATTGATTCATATATGGAAAAAACTCGACTGCTATATAGCGGTTGAGTTTTTTTCGCACCTGTTATATATCAATGCAGTTTTTTTTCACAGAGGCTCCAATGGGGCAGTGGTAACGAACATTCCCAGTAGGAAAAAAAATGGAATCAATAAAATAAATAAATAAATACAATGAAAAATATATACAAAGATAATTAATGAAATGAAATTTACTCTCATTTAATCAAAAGGTACATCCGCTGAATGAATTATTTCCACTGAAAAAAGCCCTTTAATCTTGAATCAATATTGGTAACAGTTTTACAATCCGCCTCTAATATTATTGGATGTCTTTAATATATCTTTTTTTTTGCGGCAGCGAAAACAACTTGAAAAAACTGCCTTATAAATAATTGTATTGTAGCTAACAATTTATTTATTTATCTATATTACAAAAAAGAAAACATTATGCCATTGCGATAAAACAGTTATAGTATATGAAACTCGTTAGTTACAAGGATATTACACTGGCTGGGCGACATTTCGGAATGTTTCTGCAAACGGCCTCGCCATTTTTTAGCAGAGCAGCCATTGATGTCGCCCCAGCCAGTGTTATATCCTCGTAACTAACTCGTTTCATGTACTATAACTATTAATTATTACATGTATTATACATATAATATAAGTAATAGTTATAGTACATGAAACGAGTTAGTGAACTCCCAAATCGCTTGTCCTTAAGTCAGCACAGGTGATGCAGAATCTATTTTTAGAATAGTGTTATCTCTAGGTCGAAGGCTACTATAATCTCATTAGCAGTATAACTCATATCGTGACCTAGAAAATTATGTAAACAAAACACAAGAATCGGAAGTAGAACTGATGTTATAACTTCCTTCAATAAAGATTACCATGAAAGACTATAGGGTGGTAAAGTGTTGAAAAACTCTCTTGTTACATGCATTTTCAAAAATATATATTTATAATACTAACATTTGTACTGTAGTCTAATTTATTAATAACTGCTGGATATTCAGCTTAACCCTCGGTACGACGTCACTAAAAGAGTTCTTCTTTTATTATTGCGCGAGTTATTCTAGAATTGCTGAGTCACGAAAAACTTTTGATCTGTTAATAAAAATGTTTTGTTTAATGGAGAAATATTTATTTCCTACTTATAATTTCTAGGAATTATTGAGCTTACTCCTTAATTATAGCATAATTTGCTGTCCTACTTTTTCGACAGCGGTAAATCGTTTCAGCAGTTATTTGCATATTGCGCAATAATACTACGGGGCTACAGCGTTTTTATCAATCAAATACGTTCATATTTTAACTTGGATAACTTAATTTGAAATTGAAAAGGCTAAATATGGAAGTTTTTAAGATATCCCGACAAAGTATGGGAGTTTCATAGGATCAAATTCATGTACTATTTCTTGGGCTGTTATTCGGTTGAGGACACTTGCTCGATTGTAGCCGACGAAATCCCATGTGTAGATGACATAGCTCTGAACGCGCCTGAGGGCGCGTCCGTCGCAAAAATGTTATCTACAGTACCCATATGCGATATTAAACCTGCTTGGAGCCTTAATATAAACACTGTATTCTTCTGCCCAATTTGACAGTCCATTATTTAACATTCTGGTAAAAAAATTTCAAAGAACTTTTAATTACTGACATCATTTAGCTACCCTTTTTATGTAACAGAATGACGAATCACCAACTTTCAGACTTTCAGGCAAAAAATTCGTATACGTTTATATCATGTAGCACTTATATTGATAAGTTACAAAATTGTAGATATAATGTATGCTATCTTAAAACTTTGTGTACCGTACGTCAGTTAAAGAAATACTCTCAAGATTCTTCCAGTTTTTCATAAAGCATATTAAGTAATATCTGAATATCATTATTTAGAAGGATAATTATTATAGTAAACGGTCAATGTGTTGATAAAACTTTGTTTTAATTTTATAAATACAAATGTATTTACATTTTGATATATATCACCTTGGTACAGCTGAAATAAATAAATTAGTCGGTTCTTTTTTCATATATCCCAATGGCTTCAGGGAAATTATTAGCTGCTGCATATTGTTAAATAAGTAAATATACACATAATTATATAGTAATCATATAGTTATCATTATTACCAATACTTATCATGTTTTACATCAGTGGACATTGGCCGTAGGTTAGGGCTGAAGACAATCAGATCAAAACACCGTTTATGTCCAATATGATAGTACATAACTGAAAGCCAGCTGCTTTTAAAGAGGTCAAACTAAACAGACAAAAATGCAGCAATAAAAGTGAATAGAAAGATATTTTTGCCAGTTGCCTTAGCTGTTGTTCTCAGTAACATAACTAGTATGTTCAATTTTATATCTCTGTATACAAGGACTGTGGCGCTGTTATATGTCGCAACGCCGGTAAATGTCGCAATCACCGCTAAATGTCGCAAAACTTTCTGCCGTTAAATATCGCAGTGGTAACGTTAAATGTCGCACGATTTTTCCTTGTCGTTAAATGTCGCAGCACAACCGTTTAATGTCGCAAGATGTATATTCATGATAAAACAAGAGCTGTCACCCAAGTGACGAATGCCCCCGAAAAGGTTTCTTAAGCATGCAGGTATTATGAAAAGAAAAGAGATGAAAGTAACTAATTGCTGAATAGTGTTCTTTGTATTATTGTACCAGTATTCTCTAATTGTGTTACATAAACCTTCAAAATATAAGTGTGACCTTGACCTTTGAAGAAAGGACGTGGTTCCTGGACGCAACAACATGTTGTTATGAGATAGACATTTGTGCCAAATTATTTCAAAATTCCTCAATGCATGACAAAGTTACAGTCTGGACATGATTGTTGTGTAAGTGGGGACACACGAACAGACGGACATGAGCCTTAGCCGCGACACATTGCTTTGTTGTGGTAGACATTTGTGCCAAATTATTTTAAAATCCTTCCATGCATGACAAAGTCACAGTCTGGACATGAATGTGTATCTTCAAACTCTTCTCGAGAGAATGAGTACCTTCAAACTATAAGTTTGACATTTATGCCAAGTTATTTTAAAATCCTTGGATGCATGACAAAGTTACAGCCCGGACACGAATGTGTGTACCTACATGTATATACTGTAATTGTGATAAAGTGAACTTCAAAATGGTAGTGAGACATTGACCTTTGAGGTAGGGACGTGATTATTAGACGCGACTCATCGTCTTGATTTTGTAGACATTTATGCCTAATTATTTTAAAATCATTTGATGCATGACAAAGTTACAGTCCGGACACGAATGTGTGTACCTAATTACCTAGGAATTGTGATAATGTGAAACTTCAAAATGATAGTATGACCTTGACCTTTGAGGTAGGGACGTGGTTCTTGGGCTCGACACATCGCCTTGATGTGGTAGACATTTGTGCCAAGTTATTTCAAAATCCTTCAATGTATGACAAAGTTACAGTCCGGACACGAATGAAGTTGGACAGACGGACGGACAGACGGTGCGATTATATTATGCCTCCCTTCGGGGGCATAAAAAGTTAGCATGTGGTATTAAATTACATTAATACCTATGTTACTATATATAATAACAATAGTGGTAGTAAGGGTAGTTGAAGGCCATTATGTCAATATTTAGATCACTTGGCGGCTTTACTACTCGGCATTATTTTTTTTGCAAAATGAGGAAATTAGCCCTCAGTGACTTTCTAGAACGTTTGTTTTTTGGTTTTACGTCACATCGACACAGTATAGGTCATATCGCGACGTTCCAGCTTTACTGGTGGAGGAAGACCTCAGGTGCCCTCCCGTGCAGTATTTCAGGCACGAACGGGCACCTGATTAGAACCACCGACGTTCCGTAAGCTAGCTGGATAGCTTCCTCACATGAAAGAATCAAAAGTCCCTGTCGGGATTCGAACCCACAGCGGTGAGGGGCAACAGGGAACGTGCTTTTATGTTTGACTATGATACAAAAGAGAAAGAACACCAAAACACTCGGCAATCTGATTAATACTCGGGGGCTACGCCCCCTCGTACAAATCAGATAGCCTCGTGTTTCGGTGTTCTTTCTATTACTTAATCAAATTTTTATTAAAATAATTGCCTTACAGACTGCGTAGATGTTGGTGTTAGACTTTGAGAGTTCAGTTTCCGAAACACGACAGGATTGTTTAGAAACACATACATCTCAAAGTGTTCTATTTTTCAAGATTGATAACCCTACTAGAAATTATTACGTCATTGTTATACAAGATATGCTAACATTTCTATATGACTTTGCATGGAAAACTAAGAACAAACATATGCAAGTTTACAAATTTTACATCGGCCAAGTATCTTTTTTGTTAAAGATACTTTTTGTTTCTACTTATTATTCTATGTATGTAACAAAATTATTATATTTTTGTAAATCATGAACGTTTCAAAAACGTTTCATATGCATTAAAAATAAGAAATACACATGAATTTCACACTTTGTTTGAAAATATTAACCTGGGGGATTTTCCCGGAAGTACGTATTAATTTCTATATTCGACTTATCCTACTGTTAACAGAAAAGGTAATGTGATGGGCTGTAGAACATGAGCAGCCGACAATTCTGACACTGGTGGGACTGAACATATTTGCAAGCATAGTCTTAAATGCAATTTTCCAGATTCCATTCTTTTTAGAACTGTCTATCAATTGGGTAATATCAAAAATAAATTTCTTAAGATAGTAAGCCATAACTTCAGATCCGTTTTATATAGGATGGTCTTTCATATTTGATAGGCAGCTACGCATGTTGGCCCTCTATCTCTGTGTGCAGTTTTGGGTCACTAAGTTTATAGTCAATGTCTTATGATGATGTATATTTAATCAAAGCACAGAAGGCGCTGAATTTGTTTGGGTCTCAGAATGTCAGAAGGTGAAGGTTGTGAGATTTTAAACCAAACTGTTTTTGTATAGTGCTACCAATGCTTTCCAGCGTTTCAATTGTAGTAAATTGTCTATAAGACTAATTACAACACTGATATTCAATTCAATGTTTATTTGACTTAAACAATTTAAAAAAATGAGTTGCCTGGGATTTGAACTCCAGACCTCTCGCTTCCTGAGCGAGCGCGCAAACCCCTCGGCCACGGTGAAGTTATATGTTAACTGCCTGAAGAAAACCATATTATTCTAAATTAGGGTTTGTAACCCTTATTATTTCGACGCTAACTGTTGTTTAACATTATGGAGCTTACTATAAGCATGTATATCTATAAGGAATAAAACAATATTAGAAATCTTCGACCATTCGGGAACTATTTTGCTTGAAAATTAATGCGCCTATCATTTGACCATCTTTACGCAGTGATCTCCCTGAATTTTTTCGGCGTTAGTGTACATATAAAGGGAAGTAACCGCTTCAAAAAGCGGACTACTTTCGGCATTTGCAATTAACAGCATCAGAGTCTGAAATTTCGCTATACCATTATTTGTTTGGTCTGACGACCCAAACAAATAATTAACATTTACTGTCAAGTAGTATATTTTCCAATTTCATCAAATAGCAATGAGACGTCAGTTTGGTTTTTGGGGGAGGCTATGCCTCCCCAATGTTCAGACTGTTCATCAAATCTTACTGCCGCGGTAATCAGGTCAAAAAGTAGTACCTTGATTTTAAAGCTGACTCATCACTTATCACCGTTTTTTTAACAAGTTTAAACGTGTTTTTTATTCTTAACCATCATACTTGTTATTTGTAAAGTTTATAATTCTCAGAGAAACGCTTGTATTAAACGTTTTCTAAATTTTAAAATCACTACTCACGCTTAATGCGGCGGTAAATCGGTCATCCATCGTCTGATATTTTAACCCTTATGATCTTAAATTAATAACAAAACACATTATTGTAAAGAATTTAATAAATATTTAAATTATTTGGCAAAATATTGTTTTTATTTTTGAAAACAATTTTCCAATTACTATGTAGCGACCAACTGTGCATGACGGGTCATTAACCAGAACGTTTCCGTTTTGATTATTGTAAGAAAACACCGTGGTCTCAATATCATGAATGTTCTTTTGTTGTTATAAACCATTAACAGTCCTTAAAATATTATTTTTTAAAAAGACAAATAATGATAAACTGTCGCTTACATCAGAGACATGTATCATGCCTGCAAACTAACTTATTAGTACACCCTAGGAGGCTGTACGCGGAAAACACACACAAAACTGCTATATCATATAGCTGTTTTAAATATTTTGCATACATTTAACTAAGAATTCACTGATGGTGATGAACATATAGTTTGAAAACATTATATTCTTGAACCATTTCCGCCGAAAAAAAACACTTATATTTTCATCTCACATAATTCATCAATCAAAGTTTTAACATAAAAGTATCTTTAAAAATATCTGGCAATTGATAGATCCCTACTCTGACCTTTTATTTAAATAAGAATAAATTGAAACATGTGCTCTTTAATTTAGGAATATGCTGTGGTGAAAGTCTTAATGTATCCACTAATCTCATACTTAGACAGGTCAGAAATCTATCCAACCAGTGTTTAGTTAACTACGCTCATTTCAAATGTAATTGAAAGTATATTGGCTTTATGTATGCTCATGCTAATTTTTGCTAAATAAAAAATATTATATTGGCTATATGTATGCTCATGCTAATTTTTGCCAAATAAAAAGTATGTTATGTTATATTATGTTATGTTATGTTGTATTATGTTATGTTATGTTATTTCAATCCCATAAGAAACATTTAAATATTTGGGTAAAAAACATTACTAAAGTACATGTGCCTAGTAGTCGTCTGCCCGGTGGTGATCTCATTAAACTGATTATTAAATAGTTTCGAATTGATTAGAAAACACAAATAAAAACATGTGTTTCGGTACAACAACAAAATCGGAAGTAGCGAACAGTTAAATGACAGAATGTCAGATGTGGTCAAATATGTTTTCTTACCAGAACAGAACAAGGAAATAATCATTTCAGAGAAAGACGCAAGCATGAATGACCCCGTTTTTGTGTAATTAGAAAGTTTATTAAATTCTAGGGCAACGTATCATTATTTGATAGTGAGGTTTAAAAATAGATTCTATCGATAAACTACCATAGGTTGGTTAAACTTCCTGATCAATTGTCACTTAGATTGATTCAATTTTGAATAAGCTTTGCAGATATGTGTTTATTTTTCAAGAAATATTTAGCTTTAAAAAATATCTGAAGCCGTCAAACTCAGCGACGAGTAATGAAATGAGAATAATTTTCTTTTGAAACGTGATTTTATTTGAGGTTTGCTTCGGGAGAAGACAACTTTCTGTCCGTAGAGCATAAATATTAATACTCATCACAAGACAGTATCTTTATTGATCTCAATTATGTTACATGTAAATATGTATAATTTTTATGTTCAAAAAATATGTTGCATACCTTGCATTTGTTCTTATCATTCAATGATAAATGACATAAAGTCTTTATGGCAGTTTAGGTTCTTCAAAATGTGCATGATTAACAGCCCGAATGTAGACCTTAATGAAAAGTTCTGGAATATTAACAAAATGATTAGTCCACCATATTAACCATATATATAAATGGATAAACACAACAGTAAGGATAAATGGCGCAATGGACAGATCTTATTTTGGTATTAATTGAAATAACAGCACATTTTAAGCAAAAAGAAAAGAATCTATAAGTCTGAAACATTCCGTCATAGCCTCCCCATCAGTACATTCACACGAGAACATAATTTCATGACACTGTCAATGTATAATTTTAACTGTATACCGTTTCCTGAGCAATCTCCCCTTCTCTAACTAAGGGAATGGGCAAACATTTTTGGTAAACTGGCTACTGGGCATACCTAGTTCTTCTTGTAGTCTGATAATGACATCTTATTTCTCAGTAATATTTTACATATTATACGTAAGTTTCTTATATTATTTTTGTTTTTAATAAAAGTTTTATTAACGAATAAAGTCTTACCTTGTAAACCTATATAGAGGTGTTAAAGAATCACGTATTATGAATAGATACAAACTTCCTTATACTTCGCGTACTCGGGTATCAAATAAACGTATTATATGCTTTCTACATGTCCTCCTTTATCGCTAAACAAATAGAAATAAAGCTATCTTAACCCAACGATCATTTATGTCGTGTGTAGTTTTAAACAAAAGAAACAATACGAACATTAACACAATGGACTTAAACTTGCTTATTATTACACGATTAGCTTGTACGAATTATTACTGTAAAACGGTGGATTATTATTACACGATTAGCTTGTACGAATTATTACTGTAAAACAGTGAATTAGGTGATTGATGCGGATTTTTTATTTTGTTTTTTGATAAGTAAAACCACTACGTTTAAGAAAGTACAATATGTACAATATCACGGTGCATATCCATATCGGTACCCTCTTTGCACATGCACAGGTCATTCTATGCTAAAAACAAACCAGCGATGGATAACAATCCAGTAAAATTTCATTGTAATAAGGAAAGGACGTATGACACGTGGAAAAGATGTATACCACGGAACACTTGTGCTGATTTGTCATGTGCCCGTTTTTCAAGTACTGCAACTTCTCAATAAGCTACATAAAATCGACATGTGTTGCCTCGCCAATCACCTCGACATATTTTTCGGGCTGAAATGAACCAGTGACTTGATTATATATGCATCATAACATATTTCATATGTTCATATATAAAGGGTGTTTCATAGCGAGCTCGACGAGCTGGCCCGAAAGGCCTGCTCGCAAAGCGAGCTTTACGGTAACGCGAGTACCTGCTAAGTGATGGAGTCCGGAGTACCGAATTAACACATCGCAACTTTTCGAATTACAAGATAAGATAACGATAAAAAGCGATGTACTCTGATTAAAAACGGAAGCGTAGACTGGTGTCCTGCGCACTTATATAGGAACCATAATAAAAAGGGGGAACCACAAAAACGGAAGCAGTGTATAAATTTTCGAATGACAATTTTAAAACGGAAAATGTAAAATAAATATTAACGATTATTTTAAACTATTTTACGGTAAAAGAAAATCGAGCTCGATTTGAGGCTTTGCCTTTTTCATATTAATATCTGTCCTTGAAAGAAATTATTGTCATTCTAATGATATTTCAATAATTTATACACCAAATTAAAGGTAATAGAGGTACTTTTCATTTTCATAGAAAGTACGGGAAATTGTTTATGACGTCATTTACTGACTTCTTGTTTTTCCAAGATGGCGCCATCTAAGGAACAATGTACTGAAATTGTCAAACTATATTTTCAATCAAATTCATCAAAGACGGTCAAGTTTAAGATGAAATGATCACATCCAGATCTTAGAAATCTCAATGAAAAGACAATACAGCGAATCGTGAAACGTTTTGAAGAGTCAGGGCCGATTGAAGATAGGCGGCACTGCAACCCCGGCAGACCAAGATCGGCACGATCTGACGCCAATGTTGAGAAAGTGCAAGCAATCATCAATGAAACGCCTCAAAGGTCAGTTAGACGTTTGATAGGGGATATTACAAACTCAACAAGAGTGTATACAGAATGCTGAAATTTGACTTAAAACTTACACCATACAAAGTTTTGTCATGCAACATTTGAAAAACAATGATTTTTCGAGTAGACTATCGTTTGCACACTGGATTAATTCTCAAAATGACATTATTGACAAAGTTTGGTTTTCAGACGAAGCTCACTATTATCTCAATGTTGAAGTTAATAAGCAGAACTGCCGGTACTGGGGAACTACAAAGCCAGAATATTACATTGAAAAACCGCTTCATGGCGAGAGGGTCACGGTATGGGCTGCTCTTAGCGTTGACGGAGTTATCGGTCCATTCTTTTTTGAGGACGACGCAATGTTGCTACTGTTAATAAAGACCGGTATTTGACTATTTTGAAAAAGAAGTTTATCCCTGCTTTGAGGAGAAAGAAGTTTGATATTGATAAGATCTGGTTTCAGCAGGACGGAGCAACACCACACACAGCAGGAGATGTAATCCAGTGGCTATACGATACGTTTGGGCAGAACTTTATTTCGTACCGCACGGACAACGAGTGGCCACCGCATTCCCCCGACCTCAACCCACTTGACTTTTTTCTTTGGGGATATTTGAAGGAACGAGTGTACACACCTCCTCCAAAGACAACTAATGAGCTCAAAATCGCTATCAAACGGGAAATGAAGAAAGTTACACCAGAAATGTGCAAGAATGTGATTAGTAATTTTAGACAACGTGTTAACATTATTTTTTCTCAGAATGGGACGTCATATTGAGCATCTGTTGTAAAAGGTGATTTGTTGTTCTTGTTATGGTAAACAATTTTCTTATGAGTATGGCTCATGTGTTAATGTTATATATTAAAATGAAAGTAATTCCATATACAATGATTTGTCATTATTAAATATCCAATATTTCCGATTCGGTTTTGCAGCGGCACGGGCTACCTTTTTGATTTTGATTTTTTATATCACAGGTACCCTCTAATTTTTTAACACATGGGTACCATCAAAGCACGACATACGCTTTTATTTCCGTGAATCGTTAAATATGTAATATTTTTTATCTTTATGTTCGTGTATATATTTAAGTGTAATGATACGGAGTTCTGTTATTCACAAATGCGTATAAATAAAATAGAGGAACACAAATGTAACTTTATGACGCCTAATCTTAGAACTGGTCAGTGGCGAAATCTCCTGTCTTAAATAAGAACTGCCCATTCAAGCATTCATGGAATTATACTGCATGTAAAGGTCAAGGTAAACGAATCATATTATTATGTAGAAATGTTATAAATATGATAAAAACGGGACTTTATGAAGTTTTTAGACTATTCTTGATATTTAAAAGGTATATAAGGTATATCAATAGGGGTCATCTACTGGTCATGACCAATCATTATATTAAGTTTGATGTTCCAATGCCTAAGCCTTCTTTAGTTATTGTGCGGAAACTGTTTTTATCGACAAGGTCAATGTGACCTTGACCTTTGACCCCTTGACCCCAAAATTAATAGGGTTCATCTGCTAGTCATGAGCAATCATCATACCAAGTTTGAATTTCCTAGGCCTAAGCTTTCTATAGTTATTGATCGGAAACCGTTTTTAACTTCAAGTCAATGTGACCTTAACCTTTGACCCCTTGACCCCAAAATCAATAGGGTTCATTTGCTGGTCATGAACAATCATCATATCAAGTTTGAAGTTCCTAGGCTTAAGCCTTCTTTAGTTTTTGATCGGAAACCGTTTATACTTACAAGGTCAATGTGACATTGACCTTTGACCTCTTGACCCCAAAATCAATAGGGGTCATCTGCTGTTCATGACCAATCATCATATCAAGTTTGAAGTTCCTAGACTTAAGCCTTCTTTAGTTTTTGATCGGAAACCGTTTTTACTTACAAGGTCAATGTGACCTTGACCTTTGACCCCTTGACCCCAAAATCAATAGGGGTCATCTGCTGGTCATGACCAATCATCATACCAAGTTTGAAGTTCCTATGTCCAAGCTTTCTTTAGTTATTGATCGGAAACTATTTTTACTTACAATTACAAGGTCAATGTGACCTTGACCTTTGACCCCTTGACCCCAAAATCAATATGGTTCATCTGCTGGTCATGACATTCATCATACCAAGTTTGAAGTTCCTAGGTTTAAGCGTTTTTTAGTTATTGATCAGAAACCGTTTTTACATACAAGGTCAATATGACCTTGACCTTTGACCCCTTGACCCCAAAATTAATAGGGGTCATCTACTGGTCATGACCAATCATCATATAGTAAGTTTGAAGTTCCTAGGCCTAAGCGTTCTTTAGTTATTGATCGGAAACTGTTTTACTTACAAGGTCAATGTGACCTTGACCTTTGACCTCTTGACCCCAAAATTAATAGGGGTCATCTACTGGTCATGACCAATCACCATACCAAGTTTGAAGTTCCTAGGCCTAAGGTTTCTTTAGTTATCACTCGGAAACCATTTGGTCTACAGACCGACGGACCGACAGACAGACAAATGCAAAGCGGCATACAAATTCAAAGTTTTTTTCAAAGCAAATCGAAATGCGGTTCTACCCTCCTGACTCATCACAATATTGTCCAATTTTTATGCTCCCCGAAAAATTTCGGAGGAGCATATAGTCGCCGCCTTGTCCGTCCGCTTTTCTTGTCCAGGACTTGAAACAACAAGAGGTATCAACATGAAACTTTGTAGGTAGATAGATCTTATTGAGTAGGTGTGCAGTGCACAAGAACCGTAACTCTGCCTTAGCTTATTTTTGAATTATTGCCCTTTGTTTATTTTTACTCTTTAAACTTTGTCCGGGACGTAACTCTTAAACTTATAGGAGGTATCAACATGAAACTTTGTAGGTAGATAGATGTATGCAGTGCACAGGAATTGTAATTCTGCCTTGCCTAATTTTTGAATTATTGCCCTTTGTTTATTTTTACACTTTGAACTTTGTCCGGGACATAACTCTAAAACTATAAGAGGTATCAACATGAAACTTTGCAGATAGATAGATCTCATTGAGTAGGTTTGCAGTGCACAAGACCCGTAACTGTGTCTTCCCTAATTTTGGGGTGATTGCCCTTTGTTCATTTTGACACTTTTGACACTTTGAACTTGCCCGGGACATTTCTCTAAAATTATAAGAGATATCAACATGAAACTTTGTGGGTAGATAGGTCTCATTGGGTAGAAGTGCAGTGCTAAAGAATCATAACTCTGCCTTGCCTTATTTTGAAGTTATTGCCCTTTGTTTATTTTGACACTTTTGACACTTTGAACTTGCCCGGGACATTTCTCTAAAATTATAAGAGATATCAACATGAAACTTTGTGGGTAGATAGGTCTCATTGGGTAGAAGTGCAGTGCTAAAGAATCATAACTCTGCCTTGCCTTATTTTGAAGTTATTGCCCTTTGTTTATTTTTACTTTTTGACTTTTGTCCGGGACATAACTCTAAAACTATTAGAGATATCAACATGAAACTTTGTAGGTAGATAGATCTCATTGGATAGAACTGCAATGCTAAAGAACATAGCCTTGTCTAATTTTGGAGTTATTGCCCTTTGATCATTTTTACAATTTGAATTTTACCTGGGACATAACTCTGAAACTATAAAAGATATCATCACGAAACTTTATAGATAGAAAGATCTCATTGAATAGAAGTGCAGTGCAAAAACATGACTCTGCCTTGCCTAATTTTGGAGTTTTTGCCCTTTGTTCATTTTTTTATACTTTCCTGTGTCCAAAACTTTCTCGGGGAGCATCAACCGGTTCAACCGGTTCTTGTTGTATTGGATTTTGTTGCAGTCTGTGATGCAACGCCGCTAAATGTCGCACTTACCGCTAAATGTCGCACAATTACCGCTAAATGTTGCAAAATCGTCTGCCGTTAAATGTCGCAATGGTTACGTTAAGTGTCGCACGATTTTCCTTTACCTTTAAATGTCGCAGCACTACCGTTAAATGTCGCAAAATTTAAATTCATGTTAAACAAGTTGAAGTAGCTGGTAGTATTACCGGTATGTTAATATTACCATTATGTATGTAATCTGGGAACATTCTATTTATTATGTTATAAATGATTAGCTGTAGTATTTAGATTAATCGGTTGAAATGAAGTCATCTTTGTCGGTATTATAATTCGACGACCACAGTTTATGCCAAAACGGCACTTGGTGATTAAACACTTTTGTATACGTTTTTGTCTTTTGCCTTTTCGAAAAAAAATAGGGATATATAAAAAGGCTCTGTACATCTGTCCTCAGCCATTCATCAAGGGATTTTGAAATAACATATGTTCACCAAATTAGGACGGCCTGTCATGCGAAACAACCAGACCACCACGATGGTCCCTCTTGGAGATCAAAGGTCAACATTGTCTGATGGAAAGTACAATGCTGTCGGATTTATGACGTTTTTGTCCATCAAGATATTTAAAATAACTTGGCACAAGTGCTCACTATTTAAGACAACGTGCTTGCGAGACAATGGTTACAGTCAACATTTTTTGATAGGTCTTTTAAATCTTGTCCAATCCATAACGTTTTCATCCATGAAGGGATTTTGAAATAATATGACACATATATTTATCATAATATGACCACATGTCATACACAACACCTACCTCCAATGGCAAGTTCACACTTAGAGGTCAAAGCTTAAAGTGGTCAGTTAGAATGCCTTTTTGTGTCAGATCCACAACTTTTTCACCCATCAAAGTATTTTGAAATAAGTTTGCACAAATATTCACCATATTAAGATCTACTAGGGTCAAGGTCAAACTAAGAGGTCAAAGCTAAACATAGTCTGTATTTTCCTTGTCCAGAGAAAATCTCCGAAAGTATTAGTGATTTCAGTCAAACTTAAAATATAAAAAAGATAACTGCGAGAGGGAGTGCACTGTAATTCCACCTTGTATTTAGTAAACAAAGAAACAACATTCAAATAATATCATGATTGACACTGATTAGCATGTTGTAATAACATCAGCCCGTCAGATTATGTCAATAAGGAATGTGTTTGAGTCCAAATCGCGGTCTTTTGACAAAAATGTGATAGGGGTGATGCCAGGACAGGATGCCGTTAGCGTCACAACTTCTCCACTTATTACAGTTACACTTAGTGCTGGGAGCCTAGGCTTCCGGAAGGGCAATGCGGTACCGGTAGATACTGATTCGATTATATTTTCTGATATTGCAATGATTAATATCATAATATTCTTTTCAAGATCCTTATATAAAGTTTCCAATGTAGTCTATTAATTAAAGATATTTAATCAGAAATAGTGCCTAAAATAAAATTAAATGTGTTTCCCTTCCCTACCTACCCAACAAATTTGCCTCTACCCAAAAGATTTTGTCAGGTTCTTAGGGGATGAAAGTATTTTTTCCAGAGTACAATAGGCACAATCTAATCTGATATTTTAGACAGCTAGCATAGTTAATAAATTGTTGCATATGTCAGTTGTGAATATGGTAATGCATGTACATTTACTATTGCACTTAATAAATTAATTTTAATAGTTTATTATACATATATGCAGATTATCTAATATTTATTATTATGCACATAAAAAAATTCCTACCTACCTACCCAACCCTAATTTTAATGGGTCGGGAAGGGGAAACAAACATAATTTTATTTTTGGCCTAGGTTATATATATATATCAAAAGATTCTTTCAACACAATCTTTATCTTAATCCAATGGTAAATGTATAAAATTATGCCTTTGTTGGCAAATACATTTAAGAGGATATATTTCGTTTTAGTAAAATATAGAATAAATTTTCACAAATTCGGAAATATGATAAAATTCCATATATTTTCACGAGCCGAAACCATCGAATAAAAACAATAAAAGTTGTTCACAAAAACCCTCGCTAGAGTTTAATTATATGCAATACTATTTTGATTATTCATCATTAAGATTCAATGTAATCATTAACAACGAACTTGCACTTCTCATAACATGCGAGTCTCATGAACCACAACATGAAAGTCATTTCGAAACCGGAAACGGAACTTGCATATCTCTGGTACTTGCAAGTCTCATACGACATCGTCATCTTACACTGTGTTGAGGAAACATAACATTATTATTTTCATTTTTTATAATGAAATGAATAACTGAAGCTATCGACTGTCAGAGAAAAAAAACATCTGAAAGAAGTCACTAAATATAAATATGAATTTGACTCCTCGCACTTTCATATTCATTTTTAAATATCTATAACATACCGTACGTGTATGACTGAAACATTATTTTAAATTGTACAAGAATTTGTAAAAGAGTTACCGACGTCCCCCGCCTCGGGGAAATTTTATATGAAGCACAAGATTATGCTATTTCAAAAAATTGAGGTATGGATCTGGACTTTCAGTGCAAAATTTTGATCAATGCCAGATTTGCACATGTAAATAATAATAAATTCATTTAAGAAATCTAATGAAATAACTTCTGTGTATGTGTCAGCAGAAATACAGGTGTATACTTTTTATCACTATCTCAAAGAAATACAAAATCAATAAAGGATATGGTATGTTACATGCCGCCATGGTATATTTCGTGTCCAGACATCAATCAAGGTATGTGATCAATTCACCAATGACATTAAATCTGCATGGGCCTGACTTGGCATCATACTCTGTAACAGACTATTTAGGCTATGACCACTAATAGTGACCTTGGTAGGGGTCTAGGTGTTGTGCATGACATGTCGTCTTATGGATTGATGAAAAAGTTATATACCGCACACAACAGACAATTTAAGCTTTGGCACATCCACTCAAGTGTGACTTTGACATTAAAGGTAGGAGTCTGTCTGTTCCATATGACTAATGGTCACATTATTGAGAACATTTGTGCCTCCCTTTAACAATTAAAAATTGTGGACTGCATACAAAATATACCCTATAAAAGATCATGTTAAGCTTTGACCTCTAAGACAAGTGTAGCCTTGACCTTGAAGATAAGGGTTCAGGTGTTGTGCATGACACATCATCTTATTATTGTCAACATTTATGCCATGTATTTTCAAAATCCATTGATGGATGAAAAAGTTATGCAATGGAAGCAAAATATACCCTATAACAGACAATGTTAATCTGTGACCTTGACCTTGAAGGTAGGCAAATGATTTTTGCGCATGACCCATTGTATGTACTTTGTATTGTACCGCCAAAATGTTACTTGGCGATGAACATGTATATGTTATTGCCAATAAATTATTTGACAGTGGAAAAAATGAGATCAGAAACGGAAGTTTAGTTTATAATACAAAATGCATTTGAAATATTGATAAAATGTTTATTTACGAGGGTTGTCCCAAAATGTCGTAGACTACACTATTTTCTCTTCAACCTGACGTCATAACTTAATTTATCACACACCCGTGCCGATTTTGCGACTCCGTAAATATGGTATTGCACGGCCGTGCATATATTTTGACGTGACGTCATTAGCGTTATACAAACATAGTGTAAAGACGCGCTAAATGTTAGCGTTTAACTATAGGCGCGTCAATGAAAAATGACTCTTATTTCACTTTAAACGGTCTTTATTTTGGGTATTTGATAAATAGAATATTAAATTCGTGTAAGTTCATTACTGAATTTATTGCACTCGTTGAATAAAATGATATTATGCTCGCCAGAGGCTCGCATAATATAATTTTATTCAACTCGTTGAATTTATTGCACTCGTTGAATAAAATGATATTATGCTCGCCAGAGGCTCGCATAATATAGAGGATATTTGTTTAGTTCAGTGTAAGATCGGAATATATTTCACCGAGTGAGCACCAAAAGGTATATTTCACGAGTGGCGCAGCCACGAGTGAAATATGAACTTTTGGTGTTCACAAGGTGAAATATATTTTGATCTTACACTAAACTAAACAAATTTTCTTTTTATTATATGCAAAGAAACGTTTTAAATAGACATTAAATCTAATACTGAATGAAAAGCGCGCCAAATAATAATGCAACGTGACGTCATTTACGACGTCACGTCATTAAGTTGGTACCCAGTTCTGTGCACGCTGGTATTTCAGTGAAACAACGTAAGGGGCTTAAATTCAAAACAGTGAAATTATCAAAGTGGTAATTTCACTGTTTCAAACAGTGAAATTACCAGTTCTTATATCACTGATATTTTTCTATAAACCACTGAAAAGCATGTAATAAATAATTTTATTCAACTCGTGCAATAAATTCAGTATTGAGCATACACTCATTCAATATCCTCTATAAAATTTACCAGATATCTTCCTTGGTCATTTGTTAATTTACCTACTTAAAGTCAATAGCCAATATATTAGTTAACGCTTTTTATCAGGGTTTTATATTTAACAGTACAACATACCCGGAGCACGATAAAATATTAGTCAGTGTTGAGAGCATTGTAAGGCCACATGTGTCACAAATCACATTCGTCACAATTGTGAAGAATGAGATCACATTCGTCACAAATTTTGTGATGCATGTGATCCAATGTTTTAGACAATCACATTCGTCACGAGTTTAAAATCACAAATGTCACAAATTTGAGATAAATATTGTTTTCTTCAATGCTTTTCACTGAGTCACAAACGTCACAAATTTTTAGGACTGAAATCAATTATTGGAACTAAAACTACAGACATTTTTATCCCCTCCCCGCTGATGAAATCGGGAGTGATGGGACTGTTTTAGCGTGTTCGTCCGCCTGTCAGTCCAGATTTAGTTTCCGCACTATCCGGCCATTGATTAGTTATTATACACTGTATATGGAATCATTTCGTTTCCACGCTATTTTTCAGCAACTTCTGGATGGATATCGATGCTGCAACTTTGTAGGAACCTTCATTCACAAACCAGTTGCACATATAACCAGCATATCTCCATTTCTTTTTAAAAACAGACTTATTGCCCCTTGTTGTTGTTGTTATTTATAAAACACTGTATATAGAACTATTGCTTTTCTGCGCTCTAGTAATTTCAACGAAATTTAGTTTAATATAAAGAGGAGATGCGCATCTCGAAAAATCTCGACGGGACACTAAAGGATTTGGTCCGACTTGAGGGTACGGTCGCTTATATGGGCTTTCCGGCGGCGACTTTAGATAAACACATAAACAAACAAACAAGATGTGCATATCATCATCATCATCATCATCATCATCAGTATTTCCCGTTTGGCCGTTTAATACAGAGTTATGATCCATAATTTATTATCATTTATTGTTCATAGAAAAGCATTAATTCAACCCTATTCTTCAACAAATCTGCTGAATAATTTAAACAAAACTATGTGGGTACATCTAATACCAAGCGGAGATGTGTATATTGACGGCACTTACCCGAAGTTAAGACCCCTGGTTGCTTAATATTCAGTCAGATAACTTAAGTATTTCATGTCTTCAAATGTTAAATATATCTAATTTTAATTGTGTGGGAACCTTCAATACAAAAAGGGCATGTGCATTATCGCCGTGACCTTGAGTGATATGGGCCCTGATAATTTATGCTTTAACCGACTATTTCCCCGGAGTCTTTATTCGAAATGTATCCTGCAATTGTTTAATTTTCAATCAGTATATGATGCTGTCGGCGGTAAACATTAATTCAGCGAATTTGCTTGCAAGATATTTGAATGACCTCGTGTAATTATAGCTTCGCAAGACCAATCATATTCTACAAGAAATGTTAAGTTTTCTTTAAGTTTATTTATTCAACTTCCTTCATGATTCTCATTTAACCCTTTCCTTTATAGATATTACTGGTAAAATAACTATATGAACCGCGCCATATTGAACCCTAGATGAGCCGTCAGTACTAAAGAACTCTGATATAATATAGGAATAACGCATGTTTCTTTTTTCGTGTTAAAATATCTGTAGAAACCCAAGGGATTAGTTGGTACCCGACCCAACGTATCCCGAGGGTTTCAGCAGTTGTTATGACACGGAACAATCATTCGTTAACGCTATTCTAGCATAAAGCATGCATAAATCTAACACAATCCATACACAATCAAGCAACATCACTGATTTTCCTCGGATTGCACGGGAACGTCAGCGTTGTATGTGACCGTGACGTCATTTCCGTTTTAGTTAAGCAGCGTCCGGGCCACAATGTATTGACGCTGTGCCACGGAAAACGTATATCAAAAAGGTGTTTTAACAGCGCATGAGCGCTAGAATCTCCTTGTTAAAAGACCTTTTTGGTCCTGTTAAAACACCCCGAAATCATGGTTATAACGGCAGTTTTATGCTAGAATATAAAGTAATGAATAACAACATGGATTCCAAGAAGACTAAAAGCAAACTCACATTGCACAATACTAGCCGCAATTATAATACTGCTAATAAAGTTCACGAATTTTCATTGGTTTAGAGGCGGGATATATTTATAGGTTATTACAGAGGTCTGATGTGCCTTTATTCGATTTTGGCCCACTAAAAGAGCCCGAGGGCTAATACCGATCTTGTAGACCCATATCGCATTAAGGCACACCAGACCTGTTCTATAACCTTTTTATTGCATGTGCTCATTTATGTTTTGGTTTTCATTATAGAATTAAAAAAATCGTTTGAAAACATTGTTCAGCGACAATGTATAATTTATTTTAAAAAGCGAGGGACTTTTGACGTCGTCTAATGACGTTGACGTCATTTCCTCACAAACATTTGTTTTTAATATATTTTGGCGTTATTTAACTGTTTGGAGATTGTTTTTCAAGTGTTTCTTCAATTTTGCTTTTTTATCAAGATATATTTCAGTTAAACGTATTTTTTTCTTATAAAATTGTCAATCTTTCCGCGTTTTTTTTAGCAACCCGAAGTGGGAAATCGATATCGGCCCAACCGGAAGTCGGACCGATATCGATATTTGGCGCATCACGTCACCTGACCACAGTCATATTACATGGACAAAACTCATATACGTTTAAATTCACATTTTTTTTCTATTTATAGTGTTTGCCGTTGCGTATTTATAGGTTATTACACAGGTCTAGTGTGTCTGAATGCAATATTGGCCAAGAAGAGGTATTGGCCCGAGGGCTTTAGCGGTCTCGTAGGCCAATATAGAGGATATTACATGAGTGTCTTTTCATATTGAATTTATTAAACGAGTTGGATAAAATAATAAATTGCGAGGCTCTGCCGAGCATTTTATTATTTTATTCATATCACAGGTTAAATTTTGGAGCCGATAAACCGAAAAATTGTTGTTATTTTGCCTTATAAACGCGGTAAAATCAAGCGACGTCCGCTAACGTTAAATGACGTCGACGTCAAAACGATATTATACTAGTTTATTGCATTTGTTACTATAAATAGTAACAAAAATGCTAAGGAAGTGTGCTGATATTGCCAAAGAGTGCCGATATAAGCATGCATTGAGCAAGTGTGCCAGATATCGGCACACTTGCTAGTGTGCCAAAAATCCATATCATGACGTCACGTCCGGTTGACGTAAACAAGTTTTGACGTTGGAGCGCTCAAGATATAACTTATAGTTAACTTATCAGCATAACACGCAACAGGATAGATAAAGATTAAATTTCTGCACATTTTTATATGATTTTATAGAAATTTAATGAGCAGATATTTAAAATACAAATGTTTGTGGCGAACGGAAAATGTGAAGAAAATAGACACGATTTGTTAGAAAACAGTATGGAGATAAAACATTAAACTTTGTTTAGAAGAATAACATAATTGAGTGTCTACATATGCAATAAAAAGGTTATGATACAGGGCAAGTGTGCCTGAAGGAAGATATCGGCACACTTGGTCCGCATTGGCCCTCGGGCTAAAGCCCTCGGGCCAATACCTAACCAAGTGTGCCGATATCTTCCTTCAGGCACACTTGCCCTGTATAATAACCTCTAAGTAATATGGAAAATATGTAATGGCTTTATTACACTCCCGCGACGTCAAACATGTGATAAATCGCATTTAGGCACACCAGACCTGTTCTATAACCTTTTTATTGCTAATTTATGTTTTGCTTTTCATTTTCAATATAGGGATAACGCATGTTTTTTCGTGTTATAACATCCAAATACGAGACACATAATACCGAGTTTCATGTGAATATCTTTAGATACTAGTTACAGAAAAAACTCAACACAGAGGTTAATAATTGGAAAAATTGGGTAATGTTATGGGTATTGGTATGTTAGCTAACATTTTCATCCCGAACACATGTGTTAATATCTTTTGTGGTTGTACTAGTTACAAGAAAAACTAAACGCAGAACAAGGGAAATAATTCAGTCAAAATGGAAGATTATGAATCTTGGTGTGTGACTTCAAGTCAATATCTTCTGTTGTTGTAGAGATAAAAGTTACACGCAAAAACTAAACACTGACTTTCTAAGTCGAAAAAGAGACACTATTCAGTCAAAATACATGACAGAGTTATGGAACTTGGGATGTGACCTTTCACGTTCACCTCATACACATATGTGAAGTTTTAAGTGAACAGCTTCAGTTGTGGAGAAACAAGTGAAACGAAAATAATTATATCAGTCACAGTGTGGTGATATAGATTTGGGTGATATAAGCCACGCCCACTCTGCGTACGTATTTATAAGTCTGGATTCCCTAAACATGCATTAAAAATAACTGTTTAATTTCATTCTAAATGACATATTTCTCGATTCAAATGTCCGTAATTTTGTAAGATTGTTGACAATGAGACCGCAAAAAGAAATATAAATAAATAAGGATTATTTTGCTTGCAGCGTTAACGTTTGCCGTCATATTGTTTACGCGCGCGTAGTCTCCGCGCTTCAGTAGTAAACGGTCTAAAAGCACTTTTCAAAAGGCACATAAAATAAAAAGAAAATGTGTTTGCTTTTCGTGAATATGAACTATATCTCACATCGAAGTGAGAAAATGTTCATATTTTCACTCGCGCTACGCGCTCGTGATACATATTTCATTTTTTTTCTCACTTCTCAGTGAAATATATTTCATATTCACTCAAAACAAACAAATATCCTCTATAAAATTCACTAAACACCGTCGTTTGAAACTATCTAATCATAAAAGGCGAAAAAAGCTAAGACGCGTCGAAAAGATAAAGCGGCCCCGCCACAAAGACACGATCTGTTTAAACGAATTAACTATATTATTATTACTAGTGGAATAGATATGGAAAGTTCCATAGAGCGTCTGCAAGCAATTGGCACAGACTTGCAAAATCGTCTCAGGAAAGAAGGTTCCTAGATGTCAAAATGTCATACTCTTTAATTGAACCAAGATTCCTGAAAGTCTGCGGAAGTCAAAAGTCTGTCAGACCAAAAAAGGTTCATTGATGTCAAAAGGTCCTAATCTCTAATTAGATATCCTGAAAGTCAACGGGGGTCTCAGCTACTTCCCAAACAATCATATATGGTCTCATTGGTGTAGATATGGTCATAATTTGTACTGAAACTAAGATTAAGTCTGTGAGATTCCTTTAGACTGTCGCTGTATGGTGGGAAGAAATTTGAGGGTTCACAGAGGTAAAAGATCACTTCCAGTTGAAGTCTGATACTATGCCGTGCATTGTCACCAAAATTTTTGAAGGTTTCGAGAACGTAAGACGACTTGATAGCAATACCATTACGACAATGCGACAGTTCTATGAAGACAATACAATGCCGACGATACGATATTGCAACAAGTTAGTACGATGGCGATAATGCAATGGTGGTGAAAAGATATTGGTATCGTGATGTCGACATCACAATATCGATTTATTGCATTGTCGCCCTTGTACTATCGCACTGATATAACCACGATTGTCCTTATGATATTCCGTGTATCACATATTGAAAAATAAACTTGTGACATTTGTGATTCGCCTGTTTAAAAATTCTCAATTTTGCTTGTGACGTTTGTGATTGGCATTTTTACCCGATTTTGGTCAATCACATTCGTCACAAAAGTCATTTGTGACGAATGTGATCACATTCGTCACAAATTCATAAAAACTTGTGACGAATGTGATTTGTGACACATGTGGCCTAACAGAGCATGCTTCTTAAAATAATGCCTTTAACTTCTAGCATAATAATAATTATGGGAAATACATTCATGTGGAATTACGTCATTCATTTTTACGTCATATCACCAACAGACGTTTATGTAACGTTAATTTGAAAATTTAAGTCTGTAGCATAATACGTAACAGCAGTGTTATTTTGAAAATGCCCAAAATGGCGACGTCAGATGAAAATTAATTTGCCGAATATTATCACAAAGGTATAAACGATTTGATATTCGAATCGTTTTGTTTACTAAAACTAAATTAAAATAGGTTTCAGATAACTGAGATAGTTCAATGTTTTTATGTACATAAATCTTACCTGTACTGGACAGTAGTGTACTCATTAGAGTTATTGTCACATTTCACTGTTTCTCGAGTTTTCAAATTTTCCTAGACTCCATTGAAACTTAAAGTTATGCATGTGTACAATATCAGTATCTAGCCATGTGGACTACTTACTGTACCGTATTAACTCAATTATGTATTGAAATAATATATCTATATAATATGACTAAAATCCACCAAGAACTCATAACGCAACTAGAAACGTTACTTAAATTTATGAACTTCTATAACCCAAACAATGAATATTTATTCCTTGTTACGTACATGTTTATGACATCACCTATTAGGTGCGGTGACATCATAAGGCCTAACCAAAAAAGTGTTTGTTTCCAGTGACATGGTTTTAAAAGGTAGGCATTTTTTTTTTAAATATTTTTTTTTTTATCCAATGTACTGAGTATGCGACGGAAAGTTTATCATGCAGCATCAAACAAAAAATGTTGCCTGTTCTCCCTAAAAAAAATTAGGCTCGGTGGCCAAAAAAGGGTAGGTAGGGACACCGGAAACAAACACTTTTTTTAGGCCTAAAGTGTAAAGGTCAATCTTCCACGCAGTGATCTCTCCTTACAGGATTAGATAAACAGGTGCGCGGAGTTTGGTTTAATGTATGGGAAGCAAGTACCGTCACTCAGTGGTCAGCGATAAGTACTACATGTATATACTCTACTGTAGCCTGGGTTCCAGTCTGTCGATTTTTTTTATGTATTATGAAAACACGAACGAGTATAGCAAAAAATATCAACTCTACTGCAGTACTGTACAGTACAGTATTTAGCGTGTTCGCAAAACTTTTTTGCAACCTTTGAAATTGCAAGGCCGAAAGCTACGGTAAAATTAAAATTAGCGTTTTTATTTGTTTGGGTCGTCAGACCAAACAAATAATGGTAGCGAAATTTCAGAGTCTAATGTTGTTAATTGCAAATGCCGAAAGTAGTCCACTTTTTTGAAGCGGTTACTTCCCTTTTGTATGTACACTAAAGCCGAAAAATTCAGGGGAGATCACTGCGTAAAGATTGTCAAAGACAGGCGCATCAATTTTCAAGCAAAGTAATTCCCGAATGGTCGAAGATTTCTAATATTGTTTTATTGTATTTTCTGATCGAAAATAACTAAATACAAAGCGGACATTCAATCTCTGACACAGAAGTTTACGACAAACCTAACAACAAGTAGTTCTCAAAACAGCTTAAAACTAGCGATTTAAAAGAAAGACATATTTTATTTTGTTACAAGTATCCAACAAATTACAACGCATTTAAAGTTAAACAATAGCGTTGGCTTATAGAATTGTCAATAAATGCACAATCACAAATTACGCGGATGAATATGATTTTATCAATGAAAATACTATTTATTACCGAATACTACACAAACCGAGTAGTGGAATATATAGATTATACATGTCGGACTGTTTGGGCGAGAGGATTTTCGCTAAAATATTTACTTCAATTTTAAACAACAGGTTTACCCTGAACAAAATACCTCGAAATTAATAAGGCCTAAAAAAAAAATATGTTTGTTTCGGGTAACCCGACCCTACCTATAAAAATGCGCCGACCCTAACTATTTTTTTTCCGTTTCTGAACAAAAAAAAAATATATTCGTTAGCGAATAGAGAGTTTCAAAGGGCGGAAAATGCGAATTGAACGCTTGAGACGCTGTCGTAAAACACTCAGACGATTTGGATCGGTCATTTTTAGTTATACGTGTTTTGATTGGTTCGTGCTGTATTGCGGTCCAATGAATATCACGCTATTGGAAACAAAAATTCTACATGACGACGATATTTTTAGAAGGTAATTCCTACCGGAAGTATTCTCCGGCTTCCGTTTTACTAGTCCAAATATTTAGACGTAACCGCGGATTTGAAGCTATTTTTTACATGGGTCAAATCCGCTTAAACGTCTAAAGATATCTATTTAAAAATCCATAGCAAAATGAAAAACAATAAACATGCACAAGCATTCAAACTTCTGATGTAAAATGTTACAAATAATCATAATCCTACCATAAATGTGTGTTTTCCTTATCAAAATCAACTTATTCAAATTTTAAACAATTTAAAACAAATCCCATGTTAAAATTGTGTAAACAGCCTCCATATGTGTACTACGCAATGCGGTGATTACTGGAACCATATTTTTTAGACGAAATTTTTATTGCGCGCACCTGTCAGCGTCTTAAATCACAACAGAATTTTTTTTCGTTCAGACTAATTTCGTACTATTGTTTTTGTCTTTTATTGTACCGGTAAATTCAAATCGACTCGAGAAGCGTGTCGATTAGTGCTATGGGAAATTAGCCAGTTATGGAAAGACTTCGCATTTTCCGATAAACGTCAAAATGTAAAAAAAAGAAAATGCGATGTCTTTCAATGAAGGACTACCGTTTTACATACATTGACATAGAGCGGAACGGGGTACCAAGCACGTGTTGCGGGAAAACACTTCCGATTTAGGAATTTCTTATACATGAAGATTTTTTCTTAAAATACAGGCACATAGGACTTAGTGTCACTCGTGGAGGATAAAACCATTTAAATTTTTTAAAGTATGTAAAATCCAGTTGTTAGCATGAGTGTTCGACCCGTTTGATCTCTTTGTTGATGTAGTATTTCAAGCGTAAATACAAGGCTACAATGTACATGTCATGACGGTCTCATCTTTCGGACCTGGTGATTTCTGACTTTCTGGCTTTACTGTGGTAAATTTACGTGTAAATAAGGATTCTGTTCATAGACAAATTTTGATAGAAAATATATATTGCATTGATTCCATGCGAAAATCCGACGATATTACCTGCCGGTGGAAAATTTTGACACCGAGAACGAACATACCCATAATTTTCGTACTTCGGATCATGCATACCTGTCAGTGAAATTTCTTTTTTTTTTTTTTAGTATATTGATATTTTATTGCATAAATAACAAGGTTTAACACATTATAGTTCAAATCAATGCCACTATTTTTTTTATTTCTTTTAATATTTAAAAATTTGAAAAGCTGTTTTGATATGTCCTGTGCCACACTTCAAAATGAATGAGACCCTGGTCCCACTGAAAATCAAGACTTAGTGCACTTGAGTATAAAGTATAGCCACAGGTCATATGTACATAGCTATTCTGGAGATCTGCAAAGCTTTTCCAGTATATTTTTCATCCTCTTTTGCATACTGAAACAAATTTTTACCAGACTTGGAGTCTGACTCTACTGTGCATCATTTTGTTTCATACCGTCACAAATGTATCCCATTTTACATGTGTTATTGAGACCTAGTCTTTGCTCTTTTTTTTCAGATGGGCCATGGACACTATGAGACGACACTTTGAATGACATCTACAAAATGCCAATTCATCAAAAAGCTTGGCTATTGTCTTTGATATGTTGATATACATGTATCTGATAGAAATAAATAGTATTTGATTGACAAGTGTGTCATTTTACAAATAGAAGTTTTTGCACTTTTTATGTGAACCAGTGTATCAAAAGTGCAATTCAGAATTATAGATTTTGTTAAATTGTACCACAGTGTCAAAATATAAACTTTGTAATACTGTAAGAGCTTCAAGATTGTTAATTCAATGAAATTTGCAGTATTTAATGCATGAATATCAAATAGTGAAAAACAGAATAAGTCTAGATTTTTTAACTGAAACTTTGAAAGCCAGATCACAGCATGTCATTTTAGGTCTTTTATTGTGCTTAACTCCTACCATGCAACCAATGTAGACTCAGATCAGCAGAATCTGCAATGTTTGCTGTTCAGGTTAGAGTCAAACTTTAAAGTAGTGCCTGTAGCAAACAAACATCAAAATTAACACATGTTTGGGTATATTGTCTTTATTCAATATTGAAATAACATTAAATGGCATTAAAGCTATGCAGATTTTAATCAGAATTATTGTTTATATGATAAAATATGATAATACAAAGTCAAGCAATGTCAGTAGTGTAGGAAAGACTGCCATGTGCAAGAAAACACTCTGAACTTACGACTGATTTTGAAAAAAAAAAATATAAAAAATATAAAAAAATCCCTACCTACCCTACCTAGCAATTTTGGGAAGGTTACCCTAAACAAACAATTTTTTTTTTTGGTCTAAGGATTACAAACCCGAAATGCAATGGAAGTTCTAAATTTAGGAAGACTTGATATTATTCAGACTCTCTGTGTATAACTTCTCCGTGGTACAGTGGTAACGCGCTCGCTTAGTGAGTAAGAGGTCTCGAGTTCGAATCCCAGTCGAGGAAACTCTTTTTTTTGTTAAATTCTTTTTTAAGTGTTTTTGTTAAGGAAGTAGCCATGATATGCAAGGATAAAGTGTGACTGTCGTAAAAAATGAACATAAATGATTTTTTGATGCAACTCTAGTTATGCAGAATTCCGTATGTATCAAACTCTGGTGCCTTGCAAATGGATTATAATACATAAAAATAAACCTATACAGGAAAATGCATACAGATATACAGTACGATTTAGATTGCAAAGATCAGAAAATACCACATAACTTTGATTCTTTATAAATATAAATGCCTATAGTAAGCTTTAGGATTATTTACATCTGTGTTAAACAACAGTTAAAGTCGTTACAAGACCTAATTTAAAATAATATGGTTTTCTTCAGCCCGTTCACATATAAATTCACCGTGGCTGAAGGGTTTTCGGGCTCGCTTAGGAAGCGAGAGGTCTGGAGTTCAAATCCCAGTAAAGGTAACTCATTTTTTTCAAATTGTTAAAGTCAAATAAACATTGGATTGAATATCAGTGTTGCAATTAGTCTTATAGCCAATTTACTACAATTAAAACGCTGGAAAGCATTGGTGGCACTATACATATAATCTCACAACCTGCACCTTTCTTACATTCTGAGACCCAAACAAATTCAGCGCCTTCTGTGCTTTGATTGATTATATACGGCAAGTTAGAGTATGTATTTATTTAAAATGTATATATATATACAGAAAAACAATAGAAAATTTGTGGAAAAATAAATTAAGAAACTATAGACCGTATGGAGTTAATACCAAAGAATAACGCGGCAGACGGCAAACAACGCCACGGCGGGCGTCGTTCATTGACGTTACGTCACTTCCATTGTTTTGATGTAGAATAACAAACTCCTCACACTGATTACCTCCCTTGGCAGAATTGTAATCACTGCCTTCACAGACGTCACATGATGATGAAAGTCACATGACGTAACGTCGAAATTCAAATGTAAATATCGACCGTTACATAGAAAATCTAACGTCATTTTTCTCTTTCTGTTTTATTTTTAACTTTTTGTACCTACGTCTGTTATATTTTATCCAAAAATTATCAAAAGTATACAAAATAATGAAAAATAAATTAAAAAGCTAAAAAATATAAATATCCAAATATTGATATTTCAATGTTTGTGATGGCAGAGATCTCTGTACTGATAAGGGGAGATCACTGCGTAGGAGATTGGTAGAATAAATGATGTTCGTGAAGTTGGCAGCCTAGCAGCCTAGCAGCCTAGCAGCCTGAAGTTGGCAGCCTAGCAGCCTAGCAGCCTGGCAGCCTAGCAGCCTAGCAGCCTAGCAGCCTAGCAGCCTGAAGTTGGCAGCCTAGCAGCCTAGCAGCCTGGCAGCCTAGCAGCCTAGCAGCCTAGCAGCCTGGCAGCCTAGCAGCCTAGCAGCCTTTAACAGCCTAAAGAAAACTAAAGAATAGTACATACATGAAAACCGTCTGAAATACATTAGTAGCACTTCTTTAGATCATTCCGACGCCTTTTCAATATCGTGATCTTTATTTTTTAAGATGTTGAACTTTATCGTAACATATTTTTTTCATTCTGGACGCTTTCGAAATTTTGAAGTTAGCAGCCTAGCAGCCTGGCAGCCTAGCAGCCTAGCAGCCTGCAGCCTGCAGCCCTAACAGCCCTAAATGAAAACTACGGATAATACAAATATGAAAACCGACGGAAATGAGTCGGGTAGCACATACTTAGACTATTCCACGTCTTTTTTTCCCCA